>NC_142072.1:10069375-10241250 GCF_059756535.1 Pantherophis guttatus
GGAGAGATAAGGCTAGGCCAGGAACCTGAGGGCAACGGTGTCTTCTTTAAAAGTAATAATAACAAGGCACGCTCTATCACCCTTTTCTTCTTCTCCACATTTTAGGCCGTTTTTTCAGCTCTCACACAAAAGAGGAAGAATGCAGCCCTTACTCTAGAGAGTAAGCCCCGTTGAATTGGTAATTCAGTAGGAATTGTTTCTGTGTAGGCAAGCTTTGAATTGCAGTGGAAAATGGCTTTGGCCACCGGAAGAGAAATTACACCGGGAATATGCAAGAAACACATTCAGATCGTTATTGGGGGTTGGTGTTGGCAAAACACAGACCCTGGTAATTGGAAGATTTTATTTATTTATTTTTTACAAAGAGTAAAAATGGAGTTTACATTTTATTACCTTACGCCTTACGCTTAGCATTTATTACTGGTTGTCCGGGCAGGATTTGTAAGTGTTGCTCTGAATTGCAAAGTGAGGGATGGGGAGCTGTTGCTGTACTTTCCTGCCCCATAGGAAAAAAGGCCCACTGTGTTGTAGCCGGACAGCGGATCTGCCAGCAGATTCAGACAGTGAGGAGGTTGGGGAGGAACGTGGGCCAGTCCTGGAGTCTGGGGAAGGCTCTGATGAGGGGTCTGTGTCGAAGGCAGAGAGGGGGCCAGGGCCGTATGCCAGTTATCAGCTGCCTTTGGAGTCAGACATCAGTGAGGCAGACGAACAGCTGGAGCCTGTTCCCAGTGTGCGCATGCGCAGAGTTGCCAGATGAAGGGAACAGCTAAATAACAAGGGTCGACTTGGGAGTAAGGCCACAGGTGGACAATGAATGGCCCCTCCCAGAGGGAATAAAAGAGGAGCGAAAGGGGAGTGGAGTTTGCAGGAGGCAATTAGTTCATTACTGCGTTCTTGCTAAGTATTGTGGCATCTGAAAGATATGGGCCTGGCCACTCTCCAAGCCTGGTAAAAGTTGGTAATTGTGAACTATCTTTAAAGACTGTGGGAGAGGAAAGACTTTGCTGGAGAGGAATTCAGTGATAAAAGGGGTTTATCGGGACGGCTTCGTGCTGCTGAGGAAGCCTAGGTCAGAACACACTGGTGGAATTCTCTTTTGACACCTTCCCTTGGACTGTAATGGAAAACCAGAGTGGCACCAGAGTGCTGAGAAGTCGATTGTGCAACGGATAATCCTCACTCACTCAGCACATCCCCTGGTCTCCTCACAGTCAAGCAAGTGTGAGATCTCCAGGACCCACTTGAGAGAAATTCCAAATGTCGTCTTGACAGATCCTGGGCAGTGGCCTATATCAGACACCACTCCCATGCCCTGGAATGCCTTTAGTTAAATTTCAAATGAAGATCATTCCTAGTCTTACTGGAGGGGAAAGAGATGGAGCTCACCTGAAATGTTTTGCATGCAAAGCAAATATCCCGTTAGCATATTGATAGGAGCATAGAAAATTGGCTCATATTGATGTCTGCCAACAACACTGCAGGTTTTCAGATAGGGCGGATTGGTCTGATTCATGTTACAAGTGGCATAAATTTTACCTTTTAAAAAAATGTACTAATTCAGAACCGCTAATCACAGAAAAACACCTTACAGGTGGAGGGGGGGAAACCTGCTTTTAGATAAAATAGCGATGTCGATCCTCCATGTATAGAAGTGGTACAGTAATGCCACTAGTAGCAGGCCCCAAAGCCAATATTGGATAAGCCTTGTGTTTTCTCCATTCCTGTAAACTTTCCAAGATAAATGGGCCACTGGCAGAAGCGAAATGCTGGTCTTGGCAGACCATCAGTCTGAATTCAGCAAATCAGTTCAAGCGTATCTCCTCTGAAGCTCCAGCCAAAAAGTCCTGATTTCTTCATTAGGATCACTAAACAGTCTTGACTCTAAATCTTTGTTTTTTGTTTTCGCAGGGTTGGCTGCCTATTTCTTTCAACAGCCGATGGATCAAGTGATTGTGTCCGGTCAATCGGTGACATTAGCATGTGTGATCATGGGCTACCGTGGCATGGTTCAGTGGACCAAGGATGGACTGGCCTTAGGAGGAGAGAGAGACTTACCCGGTAGGTCTGTCATGACCCCTATTAAGAGAGACGTGGTAGATGACTGGAGGAAGGACACCAGTGGTGGATTGCTACCGGTCCTCTCCGGTTCTTGGGAACCGGTAGTGGAAATTTTGAGTAGTTCGGAGAACCGGTAAATACCACCTCTGCCTGGCCCCGCCCCCAATCTATTCACTGCCTCCCGAGTCCCAGCTGATTGGCTAGAAGGAAAAAATCAGGGCTCACTTGACAAAGAAGAGGGAAAAAAAACCAAGACAGGTAGTTTTAAATTGAGAAGCCAAGAAGCCTCCCAACTGATCGGCTAGAACCGATCCGCTCCTTGTAAACCGCTCGGTGGTGGTAGATTGCCAATTGAGGTCAAGCTGCCTGAAAGCGGTTTCCGATGCTCTTGGTGGTGGCAGAGCGGCAAAAAACTGTTTAAACTCTTGCCGCAGGACTTCAAAGGGCCGCCCTACAGCTGATCAGTGGTAAATGGCAGTGTGGTGGTAGACCAGTGTGCTCCAAAAACAAATAGGTAGACCGGAATGCTCCAAAAACAAATGGGTAGACCGGTACAGCTCTGCAAGCAGTTAAAAGCCTGGTAGACCAGTACCTCTACTAAATCCTAAAGAATTTATTGTCACATGACCATCAAACCACGCCCACAAAATAAGCCACGCCCACAGAACCGATAGTCAAAAATTTTAGAACCCACCCCTGAAGGACACCCATAGAACCTTATTGGCAGAAATAATGGCTTACCACAAATTGCAATAGGTGTTGATCATCATTCAATCTCATCCTGAGCGACACAGAACTGAAATTTCAATAGCAATAGCAATAGCACTTAGACTTATATACCGTTTCACAGTGCTTTGCAGCCCTCTCTAAGTGGTTTACAGAGTCAGCCTATTGCCCCCAACAATCTGGGTCCTCATTTTACCCACCTCGGAAGGATGGAAGGCTGAGTCAACCTTGAGCCTGGTGGGATTTGAATTGCCAAATTGCAGGCAGCGAATAGTCAGAAGAAGTGGCTTGCAGTACAGCGCTCTAACCAGGGGTGCTAATCAGCAGGTTTTGACAGGTTCTGGAGAACCGGTAGCGGAAATTTTGAGTAGTTCGGAGAACTGGCAAATACCACCTCTGGCTGGCTCCAAAGTGGGGTGAAAATGAAGATTTTACAGTATCCTTCCCCCTGGAGTGGGGAGGGAATGGAGATTTTGCAGTATCCTTCCCCTGCCACACCCACCAAGCTACACCATGCCCACCAAGCCACACCCACAGAACCGGTAGTAAAAAAAATTGAATTCCACCACTGACTCTAACCACTGCGCCACCGAGGCTCTTCATAATTCAAACTCATCCTGAGCGACACAGAACTGAATTTTTCAATCCTGGTTTCATCCTTGTAATGGTGTGCGGGAAAGACCTTGGGAGACCAGGCAAAGAGATGCTGCCTAGAGAACAATCGGATAAGAGAGAGCATAGCCCACAGCTGTACAGTGGGCATAGCAAGAGACTCGTTAGAAGAGACCATCCCTAAGTTCTTAGGCTGCAAAAAAATAATGGTGGGAGATGTCTATTTTCAGACTTGCAAGATTCTATTAATCTAACTTTAGAATAAAGTAGAGTTAGTTTATCTGGACATGTTTCATATCTGATCTACCTGGTAAAGGCTGACATCTTATCCTATATGGCTTTCTCCACAGGTTGGTCCCGCTATTCTATCGTAGGAGATGCCTCTGCCGGTCAACACAACTTACGCATCGACTATGCTGAACTAGACGACGATGCTGTTTACGAGTGCCAAGCCACACAAGCTGCCCTGCGCTCCCAGCGAGCCAAACTTACTGTACTTAGTAAGTTCCCTTCCTGTTTTTGTTGGTGAGACGATGCCAGTGTTTCAGAATCCCAATTTGTGATCTCCTGAAAAGCTATCCCCCAACTAATATATACCAAGAGAAACTCAAACATCTAATATTGTCTGCCAGGGTCTCTTGTTGATTCTTCTGGTTCAGGGGTGTGAAACTCAACACCTGGGGGCTGGATCTGGTTCGCGGGGTGCTTAGATCTGGCCCGTGGGGCTGTCCTGGAAACAGCGAAGGACCGGCCTGCAGTGCCTCTGCCATTTTACCCACCTCAGAAGGATGGAAGGCTGAGTCAACCTTGAGCCTGGTGAGATTTGAACTGCCAAATTGCAGGCAGCAGGCAGTCAGCAGACGGAGCCTGCAGTACTGCACTCTAACCACTGCGCCACCATGGGCTCAGAATGAAACATCTGCAAGGAAAGAAACCAAGTTCAGAGAATACCAAGGACTCCACAGTTCAACCCCAAGCTACAAATATTCTCTTCTATTAGTGAATGAATTGTCCTGCGGTTAGCCAACAGTTGGTCATTCTCAAGACCTGCTTGTTTCTAAGACAAGGTTTTATTCAGGGACCCGGTGTCACAGTGGCTAAAACGCTGAGCTTGTCGATCGAAAGGTTGGAAGTTCAGCAGTTCGAATCCCTAGTGCCACTTAACGGGGTGAGCTCCCGTTACTTGTCCCAGCTTCTGCCAACCTAGCAGTTTGAAAGCATGTAAAAAATGCAAGTAGAAAAATAGGAACCATCTTTGGTGGGAAGGTAACAGCGTTCCGTGCGCCTTTGGCATTGAGTCATGCCGGCCACATGACCACGGAGACGTCTTCAGACAGTGCTGGCTCTTCGGCTTTGAAACGGAGATGAGCACCGCCCCCTAGAGTCAGGAACGACTAGCACATATGTGTGAGGAGAACCTTTACCTTTACCTATGACAAGATAACCAACCATACCTCTCTGCCTCTGTTCTTGCAGTCCCCCCCAATGACCCTGAGATTCACAATGGCCCCATTGTCCATGTCATATCCAACATCCCCTACAACCTTTCGTGCCGCGCAACTGGAGCCAAGCCAGCAGCCGAAATCACCTGGTATCGTGACGGGCAACGACAAGAGTCAGCTGTTTACTCCAAGGTGAGTCAATGAGGTTGAGCTTTGGTTCCCACAGAGTGTGGGAGCAACCTGGGAATTGGAATAAGCAAGCCTGACAGTTTTCCATCACTAGTGCTCAGAATTGCCCCATTGGGGCAATGTCAGAGGGAGATCCAGTTTGGAAATAAGTAGGGATTACGTAGAACTGAGAAATAGCGGAAGACTCAAAGGTGTTTTTGTCCAAAAGGCAACTGGACTTGTCTTGGGTTGTTGTTGTTGTTGTTGTTTTCCTTTGAAAATGTTTCACTTCTCATCATCTCATTCAGAGGTCTGAAGAAGCTTCTTGGATGAGAAGCGAAACGTTTTTAAAGGAGAAAAACAAGAAAGTCCAACTGCCTTTTGGTAAAAGCATCTGTGGGACAACCATGACCTGGATGATTGAGAATCTTCATAGACAAGCAGTGGAAGAGCTCGCCTCCTGAAATTGATGGAGCTTGCCTCCATCATTGGAGGTTTTCAGGAAAAGTTAGGATAACTATTTTGGGGGGGGTGATGATTTATGGACCCTTGGTTGTTCAGGGGCATGGATTAGAATACCACCAAGGTCCCTTCCAACCAGAGGTGGGCTGCTGGGCATTCGCAGGAGTTCAGGAGAACCTCTAGCTAAGATTCTGTGCAGTTCAGAGAACCCCCAAATTCCACTCCTGGCTGGCCCCGCCTATCCCACCCACCCCCTTCCAGGAATCCCCACACGGCCCGTTTTGGATGCAGGTAAGTGCAGGGCGTACGTGGAGGCTCAGGGAGGGTGAAAAATGGGCTTACCAGAAGTTCAGGAAGGCCAAAAACGCACCTGTTTCCGGCCTTCCCAAACTTCCGGTAGGCCCGTTTTGGCCTCTGGAGCCTGGGGAGACCATTTTTGCCCTCCCGGAAGCTCGAGAAAAGTCTCCGGGGGCAGGAGGCCAACTTGGCCACGCCCACCATGGCTATGCCCACCCAGCCACCGGGCAGAGAACCCCTTGCTAAAATTTTTGAAACCCACCCCTGTTTCCAACTCTATGATTCTATGATATTGACAAATGGGCAAGTTAAGGTGAAGTCTCAAAATCCATGATATGGACCTGTTTGTAAGAAAGAGAGGAACAAGGGAAGAGTAGGCCCATTTCCAAACCAATTGTGAGCCATCCCTGGCATTCTAGATCTATAACATCCGGCCGTAGAGTTGCTAGAAGTTTGGCTATTTTTAAAAAATGCTTCTTCTTTATTCTCCTCCAGTCCCTGATGGATGATGGCAAGCGGGAAGTGGCTGTCAGCACCTTCCTCTTAATTCCAAGCAGCCGAGACATGGGCAGCACCTTCACCTGTCGTGTCAGCAACCCGGCAGCCCCCGCTGGCAAGCAGACCACGGTCACCCTTAATGTTCAGTGTGAGTATCCAAGGCACGGACCTAGTCGGGAGGACTGGATGAAGGGAGGGATGAGTTAGAGATACCTGCGCTTGGGTTTGTGGCCAAGGAACGGCCAAGTAGACCACTGAGTTTGGAAGGACTCTTAATAGCAATACCATGTTTCCCCAAAAATAAGACCCTGTCTTACAATTTTGAACCCTGAAATAAGTGCTTGGCCTTATTGCCATGCGCTCAAAAGCCCGATTGGGCTTATTATCAGGGGATGTCTTATTTTGGGGGAAAACAGGGTAGCACTTAGACTTATACACCACTTCACAGTGCTTTATAGTGCTCTCTAAGCCGTTTACAGCGTATTGCCCCCCAACAATCTGGGTCCTCATTTTATCGACCTTCTGAAGGACGGAAGGCTGAGTCAACCTTGAGCCTGGTGAGATTCAAACTGCCAAATTGCAGGCAGGCAGCAGTCACAGACGTAGCCTGCAGTACTGCACTCTAACCACCGTGGCTCATAATTTAATGATTAGCTCAAGTTAACTGAGCTAATGCCGAGCCACAGATGTATTTATTACATTTGTGTCCTGCCCCTCTCCTCCCCCCCCCCCCAATCATTGCAGGACATCTTCAAAATACTCCATTTCCCCCCTCCCACTGCAAATCAAAGATCAAGAGTGTCAGTCCAAGATCTGGACTAAGGTCATCTAGGAGGTGACCTACACAAATGAATTCCCAGTTTATAATTTGCTTTGTGAAAGGGAAGGTTCTTTTACCACTAGAGACCTGGAAACTCTTAAGGAGGCATTGAGAATGTTTAACTTTGAGAAGAGAGGACGCACCCACACAATAGCATTCTTCAGATACCAGAAACAATGCCTGAGATGTTCTAAAGTGCAGGATAGAAAGGGGAAAAAAAATGAATTATGGGGATGGCAGATTCTCTGTCTGAATGTTAGGAAAAGCTTCCGAGCTGCAAGAGCCATTCAGTAATGGAGCCAGTGATCTGGAGGTGGAGTAGGTTGACCTTCATCAGAAGTGGTCCAAGCAGAGGAGGACAACCATCGGTCTGAATGTTTTAATTTGGATTCCTCCACTGAGCTGTGGGGTTGGACCTGAAGGTTAAAAGTAATTTCTTCCAATTTTAGGATCCTGTACAGTTCTATAAATATGAGCTTGCCTATAGAAGCTGACCTCAGCATTCTAAGACTCTTAGAAGCCCTGAGCACGGAGAAACACAGTCAAAACGATTAAGTTGGAGACAAATATTTAACTCAGTGGGTCCTGAAAATCAGATACCTGATCCTTGAGAGAAGGCCAGGAAACCTGAAACAGCAAGAAAGGGGGATTGTAGCTCCCTGATTTTGGTGTTGCCTCCAAGAAGATCTAACTCTACTTAGAATGGAGCAGCTAACTTGCAAGACAGACAGCAAGGGGATCCAATTAGATCTGCAAACAGACAGCAAGGGAGCCAAGTCGCTGCTGGCAGAACTAGACAGCATATCCCATAATAATCCTCCCACTTTGCAGGATTGGTTTCCAAAATTTGGGGTTGATGAAGATTAAGGTGTGAGAGAATTATGAGGCTAATGATCTTTGGAGGGGGTCACTGTATTGTACTATGTACAAAACTAACCTGTTCCCCCGAAAATAAGACCCAGCCAGAAAATAAACCCTAGCATGATTTTTTAGGATGCTCGTAATTTAAGCCCTACCCCAAAATAAGCCCCAGTTAAGATTGTCAGCCAGATGGGTGCATTTAGTACCTTATTTCCCCCCCCCCAAATAAGACCTAACCGGAAAATAAGCCCTAATGCATCTTTTGGAGCACAAAAAAAAATTAAAATCTTATTTTCGGGGAAACACGGTATGTGCATAGTATTGGCCTATGGAAAAATTGTAGAATGAAAAAATAAAACCAATTGGGATTTTATTTTCCCCGTCTCTCTTCTCCGCTTTACAGATCCACCCGTTGTGATCCTATCAGTACAGCCACAAACTGTGCCCGAGGGTGGCAAAGTGAGCTTCCACTGCACCGCAACGTCTAATCCTGAAGTGACCGGTTACCGGTAAGAATTAAAATATGAAGAAGCTGCAGATGCTAGAATTCTAATAGAGCAATTGTGTGGTTGAGGTGCCCTCTAATGGCAACGTGGAGGATTGCATGCTCAGTTATATAGATGAAGTCCTCGCTTACTGACCGCAATTGGGGTCTGCACCTCTTTTTATCCCTAAGCAACTGTTCTGCCCCAGCTACAGACCCCAAAGAACGCAGCACACACAAAGTCTGTACAAACCTTAGTTTACTAAATTAAATCAGTCTTTTTCAAAGAAAGGCTGTTAATTAACTTTCTTAACAGCCTACAAGAATCCAAAGAATAAATAATCGTAATCTTACCTTGATTGGCAGAAAGCCCAGAAGCAATTTGCAGGACACTGATAAGAGAACTAAGATCAGGACGCGAAGGAGAGTGAATGAAGTTGTTCCCTGCAAATTGCCTCAGTCGTCATCCTTCCTTAAATATGCTAAGGGAGTGGCCAATTAGCTCCAAGCCTTACTCTCGAGGAGACCTCCTCCTGAGGAGCCACTCCTGCCATTTGGCAGGTCTGCGTGCCCGTGCATCGAGAAAAGGCTCCTCCTCTTCTTCCTCTTCACTTATGGGAGCTTCTGGAGGTTCTGAAGGCCCTGGCTGAATCCCCGCCTCTGGCACCACATCTTCTCCAGCCTCCTCATTGTCTGACTCGAGCGCCAGCTGCACAGACTGCTGACGGGCCACAACAGTGACGTAGTTGTAAAATGAAATGTCAGGTGACTTCCCCAGACTTCGGATCGTCAGTTCCAGCTCCAGTCAGCAAGCAAACTTCCCCACATTCGTTTAGCATGATGTCACATGACTGTGATTCGTGACTTCCTACTTGTTTACAGTTTGAAGAGCATAGCATGTTGAGTCAAGGTCTCCTAAGACCGTCTCTCCCTTGACAGGTGGGCTAAAGGAGGCGTCCCCGTCCCAGAGGCCAACGGTGACAGCTACGAAGCCACAGTTGACCAGTCTTTCTTCACAGAGCCTGTGTCGTGCGAAGTGTCCAACGCTGTGGGCAGCACCAATGTTAGCACTCTGGTGGACGTCCATTGTGAGTCAAAACTTTCAAGAAGGAATGAGGGAAGGGGTTGGGGGGTTTCGGCAAGTTTTTCTTTCCCCCTAGCACTTCCCTGGGGACTGAACCTGTCATTTCTATTATGGCTTATTATGATGATGATTATTATGATTACCTATTATTATGATTTATGGCTATATCCATGTTGCTTGTATCTTTACAACTTATATTGTTTTTATTGTTTCCTAGTATGATTTGATTGCTTATTAGTATCCTATGACTATCACTAAGTGTTGTATCTTATGATTCTTGATGAATATATTTTATTTTATTTTTTTATGTACACTGAGAGCCTATGCACCAAAGACAAATTCCTTGTGTGTCCAATCACACTTGGACAATAAAGAATTCTATTCTATTCTATTCTATTCTATTCTATTCTATTCTATTCTATTCTACTCTACTCTACTCTACTCTACTCTACTCTACTCTATTTATTCTACTCTATTCTACTCTACTCTACTCTATTCTACTCTACTCTATTCTACTCTATTTATTCTACTCTACTCTACTCTACTCTATTTATTCTACTCTATTCTACCCTACTCTATTCTACTCTACTCTATTCTATTTATTCTACTCTACTCTACTCTACTCTACTCTACTCTACTCTACTCTACTCTACTCTATTCTATTCTATTCTATTCTATTCTGTTCGTAAACCAGGGATATAGAAACAATGACTGGATGGGCCATTTGGGGGTGGGGTGGATTGAACTCATCACCTCTTAAAGTTGCTGAGCTTGAGAAACACTCCGAGATAGACCCAAAGGTGCTTTTTCAAGCGGCGATTGGACCTTCTTGGTTTTTCCTTGAAGACATTTCACTTCTCATCCAAGAAACATCTTCAGTTCTGGGCTGAACAGAAGAACTTCAGTCAAGTACTGAAGAAGCTTCTTGGATGAGAAGCGAAACAAAGGAAAAACAAAGTAAGTCCAGTTGCCTCTTGAAAAAGCACCTTTGGGACAACCATGACCTGGATGATTGAGAATCTCCATAGACACTCGGAGGTAGACAAAGAGATAAGATATAGACTACGTAGTGAAGTGGAATCCTGATGCCTCTACCAACTTATTGGCTGCTGTCACTGATGTACAACCAACCCGTTCCTCTTTTTTTGCTCCTATAGTTGGGCCTCACCTTGTCTCCCAGCCCAAGCCCTTGACCGTGGACATCGGCTCAGATGCCTCTTTTACCTGCACCTGGACAGGGAACCCACCTCTTACTTTGGCCTGGACAAAGAAAGGATCCACTGTGGTGAGTTCAGCTTTGACAGTCAATTTCCATTTTCTCTGCACAAGCTCAGCATCAGAAGGTAGGCAAGAGGTCAGAATGCGAGACATTCACCAAAGTTTTAACCACAGAGCCAAACTCAGGCATCAGCCAAGCAACATGGATGTCCACAGCCTAAAGGGGCCTCTCAAAATTTAAGATGGTTTTTCGTTTATTACGGTTAACAACTTCAAAAGGAAGAGTCTGGTAGCATCTTTTCTGGCAAATATATTTGATTAAAAACGCATCAGCTTTTGTGAGTTGTGTCCGATGAAGTGAGAATGTTGATGCCTTCCAATCACATGTGCTCATCAGAAAAGATGCTCCCAGACTCCTGATTTCTTGGCACCACAAATTAACCCAGATCTCCTCCAATGTCATATGAGAAAGTCTCTTATCAGTTAATGTCGCCTCTGTGGTTCGTCTGTTCCTCATCACTGAAGATTAAAATACGTTTGGTTCAGGGGTGAAATCCAATTTTTTTCCCTACCGGTTCTGTGGGTGTGGCTTGGTGGGCGTGGCAGGGGAAGGATATTGCAAAATCTCCATTCCCACCCCACTCCAGGGGAAGGATACTGCAAATCCCCATTCCCTCGCCACTCCTGGGGGAAGGATATTGCAAAATCTCCATTCCCACCCCACTCGGGGGCTAGCCAGAGTGGTATTTGCCGGTTCTCTAAAGTACTCAAAATTTCCGCTACCAGTTCTCCAGAACCTGTTAAAACCTGCTGGATTTCACCCCGGTTTGGTTTCTGTAGCATTGGCCCTGCTCTTCAAAGAAAGCTCATCCCCAACCCATTATAGATCTGTTATACATCCTGGTGACATTCTTGCCAAGTTCAACTGTTCCACAGCCACCACCTTTGTTAGCACTTGCCAAATATTGCTCTACATCAGTGTTTCTCTATTTGGTCACTTTAAGAGGCATGGACTTCAATTCCCAGAATCCCACAGCCAGCTGTAATTCTGGGAGTTGAAGTCCACGCATCTTTAAAGTGACCAAGATATATATATATATATATATATATATATTAGGGTAGGGGTGTTAAACTTGCGGCATGCGGGCCAGATGCATCATGTGCTGGCCCCACCCCCGCCCGGTTTAGCAAAGGGGAAAAAAGATCCGATACGTCACGTGACGATGCTGTGACGACCTGAGTTTGACACCCCTATATTAGGACCTCCCCAGATCTAAATTGGCCCTGATTTCTATCTTTGCAACTGGTAAACAATACCAAAACTGGACCCACCACTAACAAAAGATCTGGTCCCACTGATCCCTCGTGGCCTTCATAAAGGGACATTGTAGGAGAAATGCCATGTTAATCAGCAGAAGCCCCAAATCGAGAGAGGCGTGGTAGCACCTCTTGCAACTTATGAATTTAATCAAAAGATGCCACGCAATTGATGAAGGGAGGCTGCAGCTCGGGAAAACTTACACCTTTTAGTAAAAAGTGGGGCAAAATGCTACCAGACTCCTTCCAACTCATACCTTTCAAATGGGAATGGGCAACACATGGCCTCCCTGACAGGGGTGGGCTGCTTGGGGTTCGCAGGAGTTTGGGAGAACCTCTTATCTAAGATTCTGTGCAGTTCTCAAAACCCCCAAATCCCACTCCTGGCTGGCCCCGCCCCTCCCAGGAGTCCCCACGCACCCCATTTTGGATGCAGATAAATGCAGGGTGCACATGGAGGCTCGGGGAGGGCGAAAAACGGGCCTACCAGAAGTTTGGGAAGTCTGGAAATGGGCCCATTTCTGGCCACCAGAGGGCCTCCGGAGCCTGGGGAGGCCGTTTTTGCCCTCCTGGAGGCTCAAGGAAAGACTCTGGAGCCCGGGGAGGGCAAAAAGCCCCCCTCCTCGCCGTGGTGCAGGAGGCCGACTAGGCCACACCCACCATGGCCACGGCCACCCAGCAACTGGACAGAGAACCCCTTACTGAAATTTTTGAAGCCCACCCTGCTCCCTGGTATTTTTAGAATCTCAGGAAAATGACATTGTCCTTGGCCATTACGGAAGACATGGTCAACTGAGCCAACTTGTATCCACAGGTGCTGAGTAACGGCAACACGTTGCATCTCAAAGCAGTGACACAAGAGGATGCCGGGGTGTACGTGTGCAAAGCCATCGTGCCTCGCATTGGAGTGGCCGAGAAAGAAGTGACCCTGGCTGTGAATGGTAAGAGTTCAAGGCTTGGAAGGGCGAATCTGGCAAAGAGGGTGGGGGGAGATGGTTCAAACCATTTCCCAAATAGAGGGAGGGGGGAATTGCTGGGAGGAAAGGGAAAAGTAAGACTTTCCCCATCCTCATTTATTGAAGCCATCAAATTGTAATCATATCATATGATTCCCTACAAAATTCAATTCATTCATTCATTCAAGTTTCTATGGCCTTCATCTCACTATAGATGGCTTGGCAATGAATAGCAGTCAGATTATAAACAACAAATTAAGCAGAAATTTGAAGTATGAATACATATTATGAAACATCATAAAAGCTAAAAATACAAACCCCCAGGTGAGAGAGGATAAAAATGGCAACCTTGTCAATAAAGCCATATGAGCCAGTCTCCAGTTGCTTGGGAGCTCCGGGCTTTTCAATGAGGAGTTAAGAGGTCACCTGGCAACTTCTAATTTTCAATAGAAAAGAATATATGGAGCTCAGTCCTTGGTGCTCTGAGCTTGTGTCTGCAACGTGTAACAATCTACAGTATTGTAGATGTACTGTACATCTTCAACATATTTATGCTCATCTACAACATATGTTCAATATATATCAATATATATATATCAATATCTATATCTATCTTATCTATCTATACATATGTTGCAGATGAGCATAAATATGTTGAAGATATATATATATATATATATATATATATATATATATATATATATATATATATATATATATATATATGCATATTCTTTCTAGCCAGGTTTTACCTAAGTAAACTGAGTTGTTCTGCAGCCCTAGTTCTGTGAAATCTCATTCACAAGCTTCTGGGCTTTTTTTCTGTTGACAAACTGCAACTCTGTGTTGCTTCCTGTGTTGCCTTACAATACAAAGACACATTGTACCTTTACAGGGGGAATATCTGAGAAGTGGGTGTGGCTCACTGACGACGCCTTAAAAGGCAGAAATAGCTATCTGAGTCTCCCAGAGAGCAACACAGAGTTGCAGTTTGTCAACAGAAAAAAAGCCCAGAAGCTTGTGAATGAGATTTCACAGAACTAGGGCTGCAGAACAACTCAGTTTACGTAGGTAAAACCTGGCTAGAAAGAATATGCACATAAAAGCCTACGAAAAAGAAAAATATATATATATATATATATATATACACACATACACACACACACACAATATATATCAGGGATGTGGTAGCTCAGTGGCTAAGATGCTGAGCTTGTCAATTGAAAGGTCGGCAGTTCAGCAGTTCGAATCCCTAGTGCCGCGTAACGGGGTGAACTCCCGTTACTTGTCCCAGCTTCTGCCAACCTAGCAGTTCGAAAGCACGTAAGAAAGAGGGAGCAAATCCCACACTCATAAGCCACTGATGATGTTGCCTATGGTAGTTTCACAATGAAATGTGGTTGCAACTAAGCAACCAAGCTCAGAGAGCACCGAGGACTCCAAAACCACTTCATGTGCTCAGGTTGGGTCTTTGTTTCCAGGTCCACCCATTATCAGTGCTGAATCAAGCCAGCAGACAGCAGTGGGGGCCAAGGCCCGTCTGGAATGCTTGGTGGAAAGCGTGCCACGGCCGGACAGGATCGTAAGTATTTCAAACTTTTAGTGGCCTTCTAGTCACCTAGTGAAAGGGATGCGGTGGCTCAGTGGTTCCAGGAACTGGGCATGGCTAGTCTAGTGAAGAGAAGAATCAGGGGAGACATGATAGCAGCGTTCCAGTACTTGAGGGGCTGCCACAGAGAGGAGGGGGTCAAGCTATTTTCCAAGGCACCTGAAGGCCAGACAAGGAATAATGGATGGAAACTGATCAAGGAGCCTTGGTAGTACAGTGGTCTAAAGCACCCTGTTATTAAGACCAGCTGCCTGCAATTACTGCAGGTTCGAATCTCGCCAGGCTCAAGGTTGACTCAGCCTTCCATCCTTTCTAAGGTAGGTAAATTGAGGACCCAGTTTGTGGGGGCAATAAGCTGACTTTGTATAAATATATAAAAGGATGAAGGCTATTGCTTAGCACATTGTAAGCCGCCCTGAGTCTCCAGAGAAGGGCAGCATATAAATCAAATTTTTTAAAAAAAAGGGAAATGAGGAGGAACTTTCTGACAGTGATAACAATCAACCAATGGAACACCTTACCTTCGAAAGCTGTGGGAGCTTCATCCCTGGAAGCTTTCAAGAAGAGACTGAGTTGCCATCTGTCAGAAATGGTGTAGGGGAGTTTTGGTGAGCCTTGTTGGCACGTGCCAAAACGAGAGTGCGGGCACGCGTGCGGGGGAGCGCCAGAAACCGGAAGAGCAGCTCCTTGGCATGCATGCGTGTGCCGGGAAGCTGAGCATGCACACTGATCATCTGGTCTTCCAGTTTCTGGTGTGCATGCGCGCATGAAGACCAGCTGGCCGGCACACATGCGCACTACGGAACCTGGAAGCTCAGCTTCCCAGCACACGCATGCGTGCCAAGGAACTGCTCTTCCGGTTTCCGGTGCTCACCCACGCACGAACACCAGCTGGCCAGCGTGCATGTGCTCACCAGAAACTGGAAGAGCAACAGGCGATGGCTGGCATGCCCAGAGAGATGGCTCTGCGTGCCACTTCCGGCACATGTGCCATAGGTTCGCCATCATGGGTGTAGGGTCTGTTTGGGCGGGGGGTTGGACTAGATGACCTACAAGGACCCTTCCAACTCTGTTTATCTGTATTAAAGAACTACCCGTATTTTGCCTTCAAAACCCTTTGGATCAGAGGTGGGTTTCAGCAGGTTCTGTCCAGTTCTGGGGACCGGTAGGGGAAATTTTGAGTAGTTCGGAGAACCGGTAGTAAAAATTCTGACTGGCTCCGCCCCCTTCTATTCTCTGCCTCCCAAGTCCCAGCTGATTGGGAGGAAATGGGGATTTTGCAGTATCCGTCCCCTGGAGTGGGGGGGAGTGGAGATTTTACAGTATCCTTCCCCCGCCACGCCCACCAAGCCATGCCACACCCACTAAGCCACACCCACAGAATCGGTGGTAAAAAAATTTTGAAACCCACCACTGCTTTGGATGGCCAACCTTGGTGGAGCCATTATCAGCACCACACATTTTTGCAGAAGATGAGGGGCCAACACCAAAAAGGCTCTGACATTAAGGCCAGCAGTGGTTCAAGTCTTCCTATCGTACCAGTCTGAACCTGGTAGATTCTGACAACGTGGGCAAATCTTCCTGCTAAGCTAGATGAAAGGACATTTATCCCCCAGGGATTTCTAAGAGGAGGCTCTATTACATATAGGCAGTGAGCTCATTTGCATGGCTGCTCCCGCTTCTGCCTTGCTGACCACGAAAACTATGGCAACTGCTTTATTTTCCACCCATTCATATCCTTGTCATGCGTGCTTCAGAGAAGCCTCCAGGCCACTAGCAAACAATGAAGCACCACCTTTAAAAAAAAAAAAGTGTAATTGATGGGTGTACAAACAGTTAAAAACAGCAAGAAGGCTGGAGTGGAATTATTAATGAAACAATAAGTCTAAAATCCAATTTCTCATCTTCCCCCCAAAGCTCAGCAGGCTTAGGTTGCAAAAATACTCAGGCTTACCTGCCTGTCTCCGTGGAGAATTCTTTCCGGGTCGATGTGCAGTCCTGTTATTGCTCTTCTCCGAAAATCAAACCTATGCAAGACCATTAAATTACTGTAGGGAAGGGCCTTGGGGTGGGGAGGAGGTGCCAAGAGAATCAACCCCAGAAAAGCTGCAGGCCATAATTACACCGAGCAGGGCTCTATTTGAGGATGCAAACTAGCATTGTCCAACTGGAGAGAGGGAGGGAGCCAGGGGTGAAATGCTACCGGTTCGCACTGGTTCGGGCGAATCGGTAGTAATAAAAGCTATCAGTTCATTTGAACTGGTAGTTTAAAAAAAGCTACCGGTTCGTCTGATCCAGTATTTCCAACGATCAGCTGTGCCGCGCGATTTAGATCAGCTAGAAAGCAGGAAATCCTGCTTTCTAACTAATCTAAATCGCGCGGCACAGCTGTTCCCTCCCCTCGCTGTTCTACTTACCTTCTTAAGCCTCCTTTTTCCACGCTCAGCATGTGTTTGACGCGCACCGCCCATGCTCGGGCAGCAAACCAGTGGCAAACCGTGGGGGATTTCACCACTGGAGGGAGCCCAGATCGGGGACCTCTTTTCTAAGCCAAATAAATGGGCTCCGGTGTCTATGTTAACCTGTCCAGAATTTGCCAGCCCTGCAGAAGTTGAATACCAAAAGTTATAGCTATTAAAACTATTTTTATTAGAGGGTTAAGGAACAGAATCTTGCCATTCTGAATATGGCCTCCTCCCATCCTCCTTCCCTTTAGCTGCAAGAGAACTAGGGAAGCCCACGAATGAGAGTAGATAAAGAGGTACCACTTCGGTGGGAAGATAACAGCACTCGTTGAAGACGTTTCGCTTCTCATCCAAGAAGCTTCTTCAGGTCTAACTGGATGGTGGTGGGGAATGGAAGGATTTATATTTCTTGCGGACAGCTGGTCATTTGCATTCTTTTAGAGAGTTGTTGAGGCCACTGGGAGGTTAATCTGTGTCTTTAGGGTCACCCGTTCTCCATACCCATTTGCACTGTGACCCTGAAGAGTGGCCAAGGAGCTCCAAGTGGCCTCAACGACTGTCTAAAACAGGGGTGTCAAACTTGATTTCATTGAGGGCCACATCAGGGTTGTGTTTGACCTTGAGGGGCCAGGGTGGGTGTGGCCAGCTCAACGCCACTCGTGTCAGGGGCGCCTGTGGCAGCCTGAGTGCTCTGCCAGCGAAAACGGACTCGTGAGCTCTGTTTTCGGCTGCGACGGCCTCCTGCAACCCTCTGCCAGCAAAAAGGGAGCTCGGGAAGTCCACATGCGGCCCTCGTGAGCTCCGTTTTCACTGGCAGGCACCACGGGTTGGTCCTTTGTGGTTTCCAGGGCAGCCCGGCGGGCCAGATCTAAACACCCCAAGGGCAGCATCCGTCCCACGAGCCTTGAGTTTGATACCCTTGGTCTAAAAGAATGCAAATGACCAGCTGTCCGGAAGGACTATAAATCCTTCCATTCCCCCACCACCATCCAGTCAGAACCGAAGAAGCTTCTTGGATGAGAAGCGAAACGTTCTTCAAAGAAAAAAAAATCAGAAAGTCCAGTTGCCTCTTCGAAAAAAAAACCCCACCTTTGGGACAACCACCTCCCCCGACATTTAGGAGGGAACGGACGGTCTCAGTGCAGTATCTCAACCGTCAGCATTTTCTTTGGCTGCCAAGCCAAAGGAGGATGAATTTTTGCAAAATCGAAAGCCAGCTGTCTGGGCATCGCTGCTTTATTTGCAGATCACATACAGGTCACCGAATCCAGATTCCTGCGGCCCAGAACTCCAATGCTCTCAACTGCAGGGAACACACAGGCTTTTTCTGCCTTTGATTTCTCCCTGAACAAGTAGATGAGACAGCATATTGCTGACTGGTGCAGCTTCCTCATGTGCTCGGTTTTCTAAGTAGCCGACGCGACCAGAAGTCCCCCGATGCAGCTCGCGATACCACGGCTTTCCGCAGTTCACATTTTTCTCTCCATGCATTTCCTTTCTTTCTTTCTGTTTCTTTTTTTGTTCCTATAAAAAAGGAAACCGTATCAACCAGCCAGCCACTAATACAACGCTAGGCTAAAAAGAATTTTTAAAATAGAAGTGCAATTCCTGGGAGGGGGAGATGGGGGGGAAAGGGAGCTAACTGTGCTCCCACCATACCAAATAGCCAAGAATAAACCAGCACAGAATTTGCAACTCCAAATTGCTTTCCCAGGGGGCTTCATTTTCAAAGCCCGGTGAGCTTTTTTTCCCACCCCTCCAATGAGTCTGTAAACAGAAATGAGATTTGCAAATGTATATAGGTAACAAACAGCTTTTCTGAGCTGAAATGTCATCAGACTCCGGGCTCATATTACCATATGTGGTGGACATGTGTAGGAGCTAAAAGATACTGGACTATAATCCACACATGGTTGGAAAAAATGATAAAAAAACACATAGACTTTAAGCCAGAGATTTTTTTTATTAGGAATCATGCCAGAAATATACAATAAGAGAATTGAGATATTTGATTGTGAATGTTTTAACAGCGGCTAGAATTGTGTTTGCGAAAAACTGGAAAAATGAGAAAATACCAACGCAAGATGAAATTATTAAGAAAATCATGGAATGTGCCGAAATGAGTAAATTGACATTTTGAAATTAGAGAACAAGAAGATAAACGATATTATAAGATATGGGATTTATTTTACCAATGGCTAGATAAGAAAGCATGGAAATTATGAAATACCAAATGAATGTTATAAATATAATACTTGAAAATAATTTTTATGAAGCGGTAAAGCCATTGTTAAATAAATGATAAAGGAGGATGTTTATTTGTTTGAAAATATGAGAAACTAAATCATTAGTAAATTTTGTGAATATGGAGATGAAGCACAAAAGATTTGTAACCGACCGACACACTGTTTGAAATTGTAATGGAAGATGGATTCATGTTTTATGTTTTGTTTAAAAATAATTAAAAAAAAAAAAACAGCTTTTCTGAGCTGGTGATGCCCAATTTGGTATGAGCCACGAGTGAAAAAAGTCAGCCAAGAGGTTTATTTTTGTAAAAAGGACTTCCAGATGGCAGCTGCTACCTAGATGCTCGCTCTCTGTATCCACGACTAAACGACCGTAATTGAGGCCAAAATTTTATCTTCCTGGAGTGAGAGATTTGTTAAGTGAGTTTTGCCCCATTTTATGACCTTTCTAAACAAATCATTCTTAATTTAATAACACGGTTGTTAAGTGAATCTGGCTTCCCCATTGACTTTGCTTGTCAGAAGATCGCAAAAGGCACCAGACACTGCAACCGTCATAAATATGAACTAGCTGCCAAGTGTCCGAATTTTGATCACATGGCCACAGGGATGCAGCGGTCATAAATGTGAAAAATGGTCCTAAGTGACTTTTTTCAGTGCTCTTTTAACGAACGGTCACTAAGCGAACGGTTGTGAGTCGAGGATTAGTCCTCGACTTCCGACCGTTTGTTTAGTGACCGTTCAAAATTACAGCGGCACTGAAAAAAAGACTTACGACCGTTTTTCATACTTACGACCTTTCCAGCATCCCCATGATCATGTGATCAAAATTCAGATGCTTAGCGACGGGCTCATGTTTATGACCGTTGCTGTGTCCCAAGGTCATGTGAAGGTCATTCTGACAAGCGAAGTCAATGGAGAAACCAGATTCACTTAACAACCGAGGCAAGAAAGGTCGTAAAATGAGGCAAAACTCACGTAACAAATATCTCCCTTAACAACAGACATTTTGGGCTCCATTGTGGTCATAAGTCAAGGACTACCCTGTAGTTTTTCCCTGGTGCCCCTTGATCTCACCTTTCTCTCCTGCGCCAGGCCTGGGCGTGGGGTGAACGGATGCTGGATACTGGCTCCCTGGATCGTTTCACGGTGGACACCGTAGTGACGGAGCAAGGGGTGCTCTCAGCTCTGCTGATCGACCCAACCCACGACGACGACTTCGCGCTTCCCTACAACTGCACGGCATGGAACCGCTTTGGCGCACGCTCCGTGGCAGTCAGCTTACGCCGCCAAGGTGCGTCTCCTCCTTTCGCTCGGCCACGTTTGGTCATGGCTGCCTGGACTCAGTAGCTGCCTGGACTCATGGCTGCCTGGACTCAGGAGCCAGTTGCAGCTAATTGGCTGGATTCGCGCAACACACAATCCATCTTCATAGCACAGAAAAGGGAGGGAGGGAGGAAAGATAGAAGGTAAGATAAGATGAGGGAGGGAGGGAAGGAAGGAAGGAGAGAGAGAGGGAAAGAAAGAAAGAGAAAAGAAAAAAGAAAAAGAAAGAAAGAAGAAAGAAAGAAAGAGAAAGAAGATGAAGGGAGGGAGGGAGGAAAGAAGGAAATGGAAGGAGGGGGGAAGGAAGGAAAGAAAGAAAGAAAATGAAGGGAGGGAGGGAGGAAAAGGAAGGAAAGAAAAGAGATAGGAAGGAAGAAAGGAAAAGGAAGGAAGAGAAAGAAAAAAGAAAGAAGATGAGGGAGGGAGGGAAGGAAGAGAAAGAAAAAGAAAGAAGAACGAAAAAGATGAAGGGAGGGAGAGGGAGGAAAGAAGGAAACGGAGGAAGGAAGGAAGATAAGATGAGGGAGAGAGGAAGGAAGGAAAGATAAGGAAGGGTGGGAGGAAAGGAAACAGAGGGAGGGAGGGAGGGAGGAAGGAAAAGGAAGGAAAGAAAGAGAAAGATGAGGGAGGGAGGAAAGGAAATGAGGGAGGAAGGAAGGAAGGGATCATTTGCAGTTCGGTGTATTATAGAAACTAAACGTAAGACCAATGCATGAAAATATCAATGTCTTAGCGTGTAGTCAAATTTCAATAACAGTCTGCTTGCCAGCACCTTTTGAAACTCGTAGATTTTTATTAAAAGGAAGGATAAGCGAACAGTGGTTCTTGTCATCAGATGCAGCTGATCACCCCTTCCTAATTTGAATCTCCTTCTCCTGAAAGATGCTTTTTTTTTTTTACCCAACTAACTCTTACTAGGTTAGAGAAACACCTGCCAGATGCAGCATCCATCTTGATTGGCATCTCGTGCAAACCCAGACCATTGGACTAGTTTGGTGTCTTGCGCTTTGGCCAAAAAAATAAAAATAAAAAAGGAGTTAATTCCAGCAACCAGATTAAAAGCTTGATGCTACTGTTTTCTCCCCACAAACCAAAAATGCTGCAAATTCATTGCTGCGTTCAAAAGAGACGAATCTTTGCCGGTTTGTCTGAAGCCTTTGGAAGCAGGAGAGGGGAGCTTGCTAAAAAAGATAGTAGCTTTCTCCAGCTTGGAGTCTCCAACTGGGAGGAGAAGACCGTAGTAGTCCAGAGATGAAACTAATCCAAGCCGTGGTTTTTTTTTTTCCTACCAAAGAGGTCCTGTCTGTCCTGATGCTGGGGGCTTTGGCTGCGTCCGGAGTTGTGGCTCTCTTGCTCTTAGTGGTCTTCGTCTCCCTCTGCTATCGACGTAAGCGCTGCGGAAAAGGTGAGGATTTCTGCGACTTTCTCTCACTCCTTCCCCTTTTCTTCTCCCTGGAATTTGCAGTCCTTGCTTGAGTTAAAACCCAGCTGGTAGGCTAAGCCAGTGTTTCTCAATCTTTAAGATGTACAGGTACAGTATATATGGTACCAGGGGTGTGCTGCTGGGGGTTCGCAAGGGTTCAGGAGTATCTTTAGCTAAGAGGTGGCTTTGTGGCTAAGACACTGAGCTTGTCGATTAGGAAAGGCCGGCAGTTCGGCGGTTCGAATCCCAAGTACAGGTCTCCTGCGTGAACAGGGTTGGACTAGATGACCTCCAAGGTCTCTTCCAACTCTGCTACAGTTAGATTCTGTGCAGTTTGGAGAACCCCCAAATCCCACTCCGGGCTGGCCCCGCCGTCCCCGCCCCTATGAGGAGTCCCCACACGGCTCGTTTCGGATGCAGTTAAATGCAGGGAGCACGCAGAGGCTCAGAGAGGGCAAAACACGGGCCTACCAGAAGTTTGGGAAGGCCAGAAACATGCCCTTTTCCAGCCTCCCGAGCCTGGGGAGGCCACTTTTGCCCTCTCCGAGGCTTGAAGAAAGCCTCCGGAGCCCGGGGAAGGCAAAAAGCCCCCCCCCCCCGTGCCATGGTGCAGGAGGCTGACTAGGCCACGCCCACCATGGCCACGCCCACCCAGGAACCGGACAGAGAACCTCTTGCCAAAATTTTTGAAGCCCATCCCTGTGTGGTACCTTGCTCAATAGTAGTAACTGAGAGGGGATCTTGGAGTCCTAGTGGACAACCATTGAAATATGAGCCAGCCGTGTGCAGCAGCTAACAAAAAAGCCAACACAGTTCTAGGTTGCATAAAGAGAGGGATAGAATCAAGATCACATGAAGTGTTAATACCACTTTACAATGCTTTGGTAAGGCCACACTTGGAATATTGCATTCAGTTCTGGTCGCCACAATGTAAAAAAGATGTTGAGACTCTAGAAAGAGTGCCGAGAAAAGCAACCAAGATGATTAGGGGACTGGAGGCTAAAACATATGAAGAACGGTTGCTGGAATTGGGTATGGATAGTTCAATGAAAAGGGAGACATGATAGCAGTCTTCCAAAATCTCAGGGGCTGCCCCAAAGAAGAGGGAGTCAAGCTCTTCTCCAAAGCACCTGAGGGCAGGACAAGAAGCAATGGGTGGAAACTAATCAAGGAGAGAAGCAACCTAGAACTAAGGAGAAATTTCCTGACAGTGAGAACCATTAATCAGTGGAACAACTTTTTTTTTTTTTAATTTGATTTATATGCCGCCCTTCTCCGGAGACTCAGGGCGGCTTACAATGCATTAAGCAATAGCCTTCATACTTTTGTATATTTTTATACAAAGTCATCTTATTGCCCCCACAAACTGGGTCCTCAATTTACCTACCTTAGAAAGGATGGAAGGCTGAGTCAACCTTGAGCCTGGGGAGATTCGAACTAGCAGTAATTGCAGGCAGCTGGATGATAATAACAGGCTATTAGTCTGCTGCGCCACCAGGCTCTTTTTGCCTCCAGAAGTTGTGAATGTTCCAACACTGGAAGTTTTAAAGAAGATGTTGGATAACCATTTATCTGAAGTGGTGTAGGGTTTCCTGCCTAAGCAGGGGGTTGGACTGGAAGACCTCCAAGGTCCCTTCCAACTCTGATATTCTATTCTATGTATGGACGGGCCAGATCTAAGCACCCAACAGCCCGGATTCGGCCCACGGGCCTTGAGTTTGACACCCCTGCTATACAGGAACACGGTGGCATTCAACAGTGGTTGTCAGGGCCACCTTGAGTAGCCCAGTGAGATAGTGAAGCATGGGGTGGAACCCAGCAGTGGGTTTCACATTTTGTTACTACCAGTTCGCCGCATGCATGCACGCTCGCTTCTGTGCATGCGCCCAGCCTAAAAAATGTGCCTAAATAGGATGGCATAGAGCCAGAGTGGGTGGTCCGAACCGGCTGAATACCACCGGTTGAATTCAACTGGTCCGAACCGGCTGAATACCACTGGTCTGAATTCAACCGGTCCGAACCGGCTGAATACCACCGGTCTGAATTCAACTGGTCCGAACCGGCTGAATACCACCTCTGGTGGAACCCCAAATAGGGCCCTTTTTGGCTCTTCTGAAGAAGTGGGAAAAAATCTCAGTTGATCAGTCCTTGATACAACTTCATCTTGTGTGCAAGGAACACATTTCCCAAAGCAGCTTGTGTCCTCTGCATAATGACAACACCTTTGTCATTGGCCTGCTGATGCCACTGAGCCAATGATCTCATTTCCTTTATTGGGGCAATGATCTCATTACACAGCTGACATAATGGGCAAGGTTTGCATAGTAGCATCATCACGCAAACCATGTAAATCATAGGGATGACATGCGCTCCGATTTAATGGGCACTTCGGAATAATGAACTTGTCATTCCCTCCTTTTAGACACATGTACCACAGCCCCTACCAATAACATTTAGACTTATATGCCACACGAGAGTGGTTTACAACATTCTGAGCAGATTCTAGAGTCCGCATATTTCCCCCAACAATCTGGATCCTCATTTTTACTGACATTTCGGAAAGATTGACGGCTGAGTCAACCTTGAGCCGATCCGGATCGGACCCCTGACATTGGGCAGAGTTAGCCTGCAATACTGCATTCTAACCATTGTGCCAGCACCTCTTCATCTTTCTCTATATCCCATCATACAGTTAGTCCTCGACTTACAACTGCTCACTTAGCATCTGTTCAAAGTTATGACAGACTCCTCCCCATAAACAATCCAATGTTGAAGTTACAGCAGCTGCAAACCTTCCCCCAATCACAGGACTATATTTTGGATGCTTGTCAACCGGCTGACCTGTTTGTAATTTGTCCTGTAGTCGCAGGACCATATTTTTCCGCATTTTTCGCTGGCTCCCAGTGTTGACTTTCGAATTTCTGGCCAAAACATCCTTTGGGAAGAATGGATTTACTTAACCACGGCAGCTTTTGCTTAATAACTGCTGCAAAAAAGAAAATGTTAAATTGAATCTGCTCGATGACGGTCATAAACCAGCCCATTCACTCTGTCCTTTTGTTCACACATCCCTCAACAAACCCAGATGGTCCCAGATTTGGGGTTCTTGCAAGGCATCGCCAACCGTTGTCCTTAAGAGTAACTTCCTAGGTCGAATCTATGGCACACGTGCCAGAGGTGGCACACAGTGTCCTCTCTGATGGCATGTGAGCCGTCGCCCCAGTTCAGCTCTGCTGCGCATATGCGCACGCCTCCCGCCGGCCAGCTGGTCTTTGGGTCTTTGCTGTGCATGTGTGGGGGGTGGGGCGCATGTAGGGGGCCGTGCACCCATTGCATTTGGGGGTTTTGGGCACACGTGCATTTATGCGCACGCACTTTAGGCACTCGGTCCGGAAAAAGTTAGCCATCATTGTCCTAGGTGGTGGGGAGCACGATCTGACATCCGCCTCTCCCCATCTGTCTCTTCCACAGCCAAGCGGGGAACACAGCTGTCTAAGGCCGATATCCTTGTGCAGATCACCACAAGCGAGAGCAGCCCCAGCAGGCCCAGCGAGGTGGAAGATGACGCCAAGGAACCCATGGTAAGCAGAGATGGGCACTCAAGGGGTCCTCTGTTTTTGTCAAGTCCCTGTTTCTGTAGCATCCAGTCCCAGAGACAGAGTCAGAGAGAGAGAGAGAGAAAGAAAGAAAGAGAGCAGAGAGAGACAGAGACACAGAGAGAGAGACAGAGAAAGAAAGAGACAGAGAGACAGAGACAGAGAAAGAGACAGAGACAGAAAGAAAGAGAGAGAGCAGACAGAGACAGAGACACAGAAAGAGAAACAAAGAGAGAGAGAAAGAGACAGAGACAGAGACAGAGAGAGAGAAAGAGAGAAAGAAAGAAAGAGACAGAGAGAGACAGAGACAGAGAGAAAGAGACAGAGAGACAGAGAAAGAGAGAAAGAAAGAAAGAGACAGAGAGACAGAGAAAGAGAAAGAGAAAGAGAGAAAGAAAGAGAGACAGAAAGAAAGAGAGAGAGCAGACAGAGACAGAGACACAGAAAGAGAGACAAAGAGAGAAAGAGACAGAGACAGAGAGAGAGAGAGAAAGAAAGAAAGAGACAGAGAGAGACAGAAAGAGACAGAGAGAGAAAGAGAGAAAGAAAGAGAGAGACAGAGCGAGAGAGACAGAGCGAGACAGACAGAGAGTGTTCTTCTTTTATCATTGTAGCCACAAGCAAAGAAGCATATGCAGAATTTAAAATTACACACTGTAATTTTAAAGGGGGCAGAGAAGGAGCTGCAGCTCAACGTTGTAGAATAGCGTGCAGCTGTCCGAATGCTTGAGGCAAAGAGTCCTATCCTTTTCCAAGGACATCGCTTCCCACTCACTGATCCCGGTGGTGTTGTTTTGTTTTTCCCAGTCAATAATACTCTTTTCCCATCCGCTCCGCAAAGTTCCAGCCAGCCTGTTTACATTTTTCTAGGATACTCCCAGTTCATTCCCCCTGGACCTGGCTTAGTGTTTCTCGACCTGGGTTGCTTTAAGAAATATGGACTTCAACTCCCAGAATTCCCCAGCCAGCATGGGAACTCCATATTTCTTAAAGTGGCCATAGTTGAGAAACACGGATCCAGCCAGCCAGGAAATCATGCCGTGCCCTTGTTTTTCAAATCCCCAGTCCCTGCTGTCTCCTTTGTTCATGGACTCCTTCCATGCTCTTTGAGGAAATCCCCCTGTACTGATTAAAAATTATAAGGTTTGGGAGTTTCCCTGCAAATCTTCAGTTTCCCCAAGCTTGTTCATCCCATAGCTTCCTTTGCTATAGAGGGCACTGTTTTAGCCCCCTAGCATGCTTTTTCGCCATTCTTTGAGACCCAATACCGTTACATCGGGGTGAAATCCATCAGGTTCTGACAGGTTCTGGAGAACCGGTAGCGGAAATTTTGAGTAGTTCGGAGAACCGGCCAATACCACTTTGGCTGGCCCCAGAGTGGGATGGGAATGAAGATTTTGCAATATCCTTCCCCTGGAATGGGGTGAGAATGGAGATTTTGCAGTATCCTTCCCCTGCCATGCCTACCAAGCCATGCCCACCAAGTCACACCACACCTACCAAGCCACGCCCACAGAACTAGTAGTAAAAAATTTTTGATTTCATCACTGCGTTACATGAATGCTTAAAATGAAAGGAGTGAGTTGAATTCAATACAAACAGTCTAATGCTCAATCTTTATTGGCTGTGTTCACACAGCCCACTCAGTCTGGTTAGCAAATAAATCTCTTTTCAATTCTTGGCACTCTACCTGTATTATTAAAAATAATAATTTAGATTAAGACGAATCAAGCCTAGCATGCCATAGAAATGCAGTCACTCCATTTGAGGGTATGGCATAAACACATATCTCATTTGTCATATCTCATTTGGCCTGTGTGGTGGAATGTGGTCTGGATTCCCAGGAGGGAGGGGCTGCATTCCAGAGGCCAAAGGGACAGCAACGCATGAAAAATTTGGTCAGGAGGAAGAGAATTAACAAGGTTCCTTATTAGACTACTGTATGTATGTCAGACCTGGCATTCTATGGCCCAGGGGCCACATCCGGCCTTTTGGCTGTCCCTGTTCAGCTCTTAGCTGCTGCCCTATTGCTTTTGGACCCTGGAGGAACCTGACACCTCCAGAACATAGAATGGGCCACCAGGAAGATCCACAGGGCCTCCAAGTTCTTGTTTTGTGACATTTGAATTTCCCTGTCTGTGATTGGCTCATATCTGAGCCCACAATTTTGAGAGGCAGCTCCCAATAGTCCAGCAACGACCAAGTTGTCTTCTTCTCCTTCTCTCTCTCCTTCTCCTCTCTCTCTCCTTCTCCTCTCTCTCCTTCTCCTCCTCCTTCTCCTCCTCCTTTTTCTCCTTCTCCTCCTCTTCCTTCTTCTCCTTCTCTCTCTCCTCCTCCTCCTCCGCCTTCTCTTTCTCCTCCTCCTCCTCTTTCTCCTCCTCCTCCTTCTCCTCTTCCTCCTCCTCCTCCTTCTCTTTCTCCTCCTCCTCCTCCTCCTCTTTCTCCTTCTTCTCCTTCTCCTCCTCCTTCTCCTTCTCCTCCTCCTCCTCTTTCTCCTCCTTCTCCTCCTCGTCCTCGTCCTCCTTCTCTTTCTCGTCCTCCTCCTCCTCCTTTTCCTTCTCCTCCTCCTCCTCTTTCTCCTTCTCCTTCTTCTCCCCCTCCCATACACTGGCATTATTGCTCCATTCCATTTCAAGGTTCAAGCCATGTGGGCAGTTTCAATTCTGGGCCCCAAGCTGTGCAAAGCCCTCTTGGATAGCAATGCTCACCTTTCCCCCTTCCTCTGCCTCCAGGCTACAAGCAGCGAATCTCCAGCCACGTCGCACACTGAACACAGTGAAATCCTGGAGGATGACGAAGGGAGTCAGGAACTGAAGGTGAGCTCGGCTGGGGCTGTGTGGGATTTCCCGCATGTCTGACCGAGCCAGGGCGGTTGCAGAGGAATTTGCATTCAGGTTCACCCCCCCACTCCACCCCCACCCCCACCCCTTGGTTCTGGGTCTACCTGGGGAATTGTGGACCATTCGCTCTCTTTCAAGCCATCTTCCTTCCCGGGATGTGTTGGTGGAGATGAACGGGAGAAGACCTTCACCAGTAGGCTTGAGTTCTTAGAGTGGGGATGGAGACGTCTCCAATGAATAAACAAACGAGGGGAAAGGAAGTTGTGGGGGAGAAGATTCCCACGATAGATGAGATTTAGTTTCACCTGCGACCGATAATTCTTAAACATGGAAAACTATTCTGCAGTACTGTATCCTAGAAAATGACCCAGCTCCTGGCCGGCAACCTAGAACCGAGCAGTGAGTCCACCTCTAACCTCATGACCCTCTTTTTCTCCGCAGGACCCCACCAATGGCTACTACAAGGTGCGTGCCCACGAGGAGCCCTGCTTGGGGAGCAGCTTTTCAGAATACACGCCAGCCCCTCGACCTTTGTTCGGGCCGACGTCCTTGTACCCCTCCACGGGGCCGGTGCAACCAAAACTCTTTGACTACACCCACCGCTACACCTTGGGTACCCCCAGTTCCCGCTCGGCGTACGACACCACCCACGAGCGGCTTTTCCCTCCAGAGAACATATACAGTGGGGCAACCTACCTCACCGCTCCCTACAGCCGGGCTTTCACCAGCTACGTCAAGCCGAGCAACTACGAGAAAGCCGAGAGCGGTTACGAGCAATCCGACCAAGCCAGCAAAGCTTCGGGCTGCTCCCGTTTCTCCTACACTTCCTTGTCTCAGCAGTCTGACTATGGGCGCCCTGCTCAACAGCGCATGCAGACTCACGTATGACGGAACCCCCCACCCCTTCCGGACTCTCCTTCCATCTTCAGTGAGAAAGAAACGGAAGTGGACACTGGCTTCGGGGAGAACTGGTTCCAATGGGGACAGCCTTGAGGACCTCAAATCTCTTCCTGAGGGCCCCAAACTAGCCTCGCCCTCTGAGGAACCTCAACAGGAGGATTGGCCTAGGGGGTCACTCCGGCAACCAAGATGGCCGCCATCCTGCTTGCCTTCTTCCGACCGGAACCTAGAACTGTAAAGCAATCGATAGACAGACTTTTCTTTGGGTCAGGACATGAAAGCAGACACAGGATGCAACGTGTCCCCCCCCCCACTTTGGGTCTGGACCCAACCTTATTGGGGGGGGTGACTCAGTCTGTAAGAATCCAGATTTCACATGGTGGCCAAGCTTTCATGGGAGATCAGCCATAAGTGTAGCTTACAAATCCATTGGTGATCGAGCTGCCTCAGCAGTGGGACTGACTGATGCGCCACTTGGCTCCCCCTTCCCCCTTCCTGCAGTCGCATGATTCTGGGAAATCTTTACGCATGGGCACTAGTGCTTGTATTTTCATTTTCCTGGCTCGATGCTGTGGTTTACATCCGTGTTTCTCAAACCTCAGCAACTTTAAGAGGGGTGTGTGTGTGTGTGGACTTCAGCTCCCAGAATTCTCCCACCAGCATGCTGGCTAGAGGAACTCTGGGAGTTGAAGTCCACAATCTCCTTCAAAGTAGCTGAGTTTGAGAAACGCTGGTTTAAATAACTCCCATCTTCCCTCTCTTTAGCAAGCAGGGAGTGTGGGCACCCTGGATGAATATAAAGGCAACTACGGTAAATTCCTTCCCCTTTCTTAGGTAATGGCAGTGCCATGTTTTAATGAGGGGAAAAAAGGTGTGCTATTTCCAAGCACTTGCATCACCCGAGACTCTCCAGCAGGTGGCAGTGGTGTTTAAACACAATGCCAAGAGAAAACGTGAACTGACCATTAACGTTGAAATGAAGGAGACTGATAGAATAAAATCTAATTTAAGGGGGGGGAAAGAAAAGAAAAGCAGAGCATGGAAGAGAGCAAGAAGCCAAAAACGGGCAAGATCTATTGATCTTGTTTGTGCATCTATGGGGGGATGGATAAAGCTGTCGGTTTTCTTTAGAGCTCAGTTATTCCTTCTTGTTTCCTTTCCTTTTTATTCTTTTTGCCTTAAGTGTATTTGTATGCTCCTGTAGGGCACTTTACAAGGGAAGGACATTGTTGCTTTCGTGTCTTCAGAACCAATGGAGTTTGGTTTCCTTTTTTTTTTTTGTTCCTTTTTTATTTTTCTTTTTTCCTTCCGCATTTTTCAAGCAAGATCTCTCACAGGCCGTTTGGAGCCGTGCCTGCTTGAACCCGTGGTGCTTCAGAGACAAAGAGGGAGAAATGTACGGACACTTGAAATATTTATATTTAATTTTAAAAAACATGAGACAAAGAGCGAGGCTGGGTTATTTTTCTCTTTGTTCCTCCGGCGGCAGCAAAGGAAACGGCAAACACTTAAAAAGGGATAATTTTAGAAAATTGGAAACTGCCTTTCGCGATGATAGATGGTCTGATGTTCCGATTTGTTCTCCACTTCTCCCATGCGATGTTTTACATAGGTATCATACAACGTGCCCCCATTGTAGCCTAGATGCCCATAAAAAGCTAACAGGGACCCTGTGCCATTGGAAGAGAAAGAGAAAAAAAGAAAACACATTTGGATTCTTCGCCAAGAACTGAATTCTTAAAATAGGTTTAGATTATATGAATTATGGGAGACCGTTTTACATTTTTTTTTCCCCCAGCCATTTCTGATGTAGCAATAGCAATAGCATTTAGACTTAGAGACTGCTTCATAGTGCTTTTACAGCAGGGGTGAAATGCTCCCGGTTTGGTCCGGTTCGCCTGAACCGGTAGTAAAAAATGTTTTCGGAACTTTTTTTTTTACTTTTGTAGCATTCTTTTACTACCAGTTCTCTGGAACCGGTAGTAAAAATGCTTTTAAAAAGTAAAAAAAAGGCTCCGACGATCACAGCTGTGGCGCGCGATCTTTGGATCCTTTTTTTTTTTTTTTACTTTTAAAAGCATTTTTTTACAACCTATTTGGCTGAATAGATTGTAAAAAAATGCTTTTAAAAGTTAAAAAAAAGGCTCCAAAGATCACACGCCACAGCTGATTACACACACCGCCGCGCACTGTTCTGCTTACCCCATACCTCCTTTTGGTGTGCGCGCATGCGCACCTTGCATTTGCTGTGTGGTGCACATGCATAGCATGTGCTTGGCGCGCAGCACGCATGCGCATCCAGCGAACCGGTAGTAAACTGGTTCAGATTTCACCATTGTTTTACAGCCCTCTCTAAGCGATTAGAGTCAGCCTCTTGGCCCCCAACAATCTGGGTCCTCATTTTACCTTCCTTCAGAAGGATGGAAGGCTGAGTCAATCGTGAGGCTGGTGAGATTCAAACTGCCAAATTGCAGGCAGTCAGCAGAAGTAGCCTGCAGTACTGCATTCTAACCACCGGTGCTGCTGTGGCTCTTGTAAAGGACAAAGCACTTGAAATTACTGGTAGCTTCTGCTCTCCCATCTTGGGCTTTTGGTATTTCTGATGGTCTCTTATCCATTATGGGTAGTCCTCGACTTACGACCACCATTGGTAGCGGAATTTGGGTGATGTGGTTGTTTTAAACGGGTCGTCATCGTGTGTGACCGTACCCAATTTTACAAACATTTTTACCAGGGTCATTATCTGAATCACGGCTTAGTTAAGCGAATCACGCGGTCATTAAACAAATCCAATGGACTTTGCTTGTCCGAAGCCAGCTGGGAAGGTTACAGATGCAACCGTCATAAATGCAAACAGTCATAACTTCAAACATGGGTTATGAATCACTTTTTCCGAGACCATCGTATCTTCGAAGCGAATGGTTGTAAGTCAAGGTCTACCTGTACGTTTCAGAATCATCTTTGCAGTGCATGAGGACTAGAATCTTCAACTTTTAAAAATGGAAGGCTTTGGATACCACTGTATACATTGCCCTGTTTTGCATTCTCAAATCCCGCCCCAACCTTGAAGTATTAATGTTATATCCATGGTCTTCCACAAGAGGGCAGTCTTATGCAGCTTGAATTATTCTTAAGAATGAAAACATGACTTCTAACATGTACATTTTTCCTTTCCTAATCACACACACAAATAATCACACGTTTGACCTTCCCTCCCTTTGGGCATAACTGAGCTCTCTTGCTGAGCGGCAGGAATTTCCTTCGGCCAGAGATCGCAGCTCATGGGGGTCACACGGGCTTTGCGTTCCTTAAGGTTTCAGCGTCAAACTCTGTGCATTTAAAATCGTAGAGTAGGGATAACATCTGCACCTTAAAACCTCAGTCTCAGGTTGCGATAGACCCAAGTCCTGATGAATCACAATGCGGTGCATTTGCATATTGCTCAGCGTGATGCGCGACCACCGCAGTTTCTCAATTACATTTATGGCTCCTTGTTGGGAAGCTGCTGCAGGGCACTGTGGTTTGCTCAGCGAAGCAAAGGTTGAGTACGTGATTTGTTAGGAAGTATATCTGGCAACGGAGGTGCCAGAGGAATCCATGGTCTTCGCTTAGAATATCTTCCAACCGATCCTGATTCTGAAAGTCTGCCATTTCAGAGAAACTCCTACCACATCTGTACTTGCCACTTAACAAAAGCTGTGTTTTTCCCCCATCGCCCAAGTAGCTTCTAAAGGTGGGAAGCATGCACAAGTGGCACCTCAGTACACGTTTACCCTCCCAATAGGGCTGACTTCCTGTCCGTTTTCTGCAGCCATCTCCTTCCTCCTTCCTAGTACTCATCAAGTACTAAACAAAATGCTGAGTACTGGAACAACGTTTTCACATCAAAATGCATCGAGTACTAAATTTGGCGAGTTTTGAAGCAGTCGAGTAGCGAGGTACTACTAAAATTCTCATTGTCATAACCTTTAACTGGTCAAAACTGTTTCTCTCATAGGCAACAACTTTTTGTAGCGATGTACTTTTAAAGGGCTAACGTAAAGAATGTGTCCAAAATCCGGGAAGGACACATTCCCAAGGGAATGACATTTGGGAAAGTTGTGATTGCTTCAGTACTAGTACTTGCCTGCTGGACTGTTGCGGTATTCACATGATCTTCATTTTCAACGTTCTGTGACAGTTTCCCAGCCAGTCTAGCAATCCCCTTGCTGCCTCCCTACCCAACAGCAGCCGCTTACCTGCCTGCTGGAAAGGTGAGGGAAGGGAGGAAGGAAGCGAGGAACGTTTCCAAGGCTCCCTGCCAGTTTCCTACAAGTAAGCTCAATGGGGGAAGCTGGCAGGAAGTTGGAAGTCAGTTCTGCTCCAGCTGCTTCTTTGCCTGTCCTTGGTCATTCTCTGTTTAAATAAGGAAATACGGTACCTTTGAAACAATGTCCCATTGGGGCACGGGTTATCTAATCTTATTTAAAAGTTATGTCATTCCTGAGTTTCATCTTTTTTGGAGAAAGGTAGAGCTTTGTGATGTTTTTAGAATATTTTAGGACTTCAGTTCCCAACATTGGAAGCCAACATGGCCTGAGAATTCTGGGAAGTGAAGTCTTAATGCATCTGGAGAGCACCCTTAATATATGAGGCAGACAATGGTTTTTCTATTATATAGCAGGAAATCAAAATAAATGATATCATTCAGCAATATACATTGCTACATGGCTTGCATTCTTCTCTCAGCACATACGTACATGTGCGCATCTTTCACAGCAATTCCGATGTGCCACTGCTTTTAATAGCAGATGGGGCTGATGTCACACTATCTTAATGCCTGGGGGGGGGAAATGGAAGGGAGAATGAGGTATTGCTGACTCTCTCTGCTTCTCACCAGCATAAACGGCCACACTGAAATGATCTAAATGGCCTCATTGTGATCTTGTTATTGTTGTCGTTCGCCAAATATATTATTTTTCATCACGGCTGCATACCAAGAGCTTGTGAATGCTTCCCATGATGCCTTGTGGGGGACAAAGATATAAATGACAATGGGTTGCCACACACAAAGGGGCAGTTGATTTTCAGCCTCATTTCAAATCATCTCTTTGCAAAACCCTCAACTCGGAAAGCAAGCTACCCCTGGAATGTGAGCTGAAGGGCAGAAGAAAGAGAAGCAAATGGAGAAGGGAGGAAGGAGAGAAGAGAAAAGGAGGGAAGGGAAGGGAAGGGAAAGGAAAGGAAAGGAAGAGAAAGGGAAGGGAAAGAAAATGAAGGGAAGGGAAGGCGGGGGAGGGAAGGGAAGGGAAGAGAAAATGAAGGGAAGGGAAAGGGAAGAGAAAATGAAGGGAGGGGAAAGGGAAGGGAAAATGAAGGGAAGAGAAAGGGAAGGAAAGGAAAGAAGGAAGGAAAGTGAGAAAGAGAAAGAAAGAAAAAGAAGGAAGGAAGGAAGGAAGGAAGGAAGGAAGGAAGGAAGGAAGGAAGGAAGGAAGGAAGGAAGGAAGGAAGGAAGGAAAAGAGATGGGTGTTTCCACCCACTTTTGCTTCAGATTCCACCCATTATCATAAAGTGTGGGTCTCAAAAAAATTACTTCTGTAGGATTTGGCCTCCTGGTGAAAATAAAAAATAACCCTGTTGAAGGTAAAACTGCCAAGAGAAATATCCCAGATGCAACTGAAAGCGAACAGGTTATATAAACCCAGAACGTTAGAACTAGATTATCTTTCTTGCATATATCGGTGCACCCTAGGAAAACAAAATGCACAGAATGAATAAATCTAATTGGCTGAAAGTGGCAATTTACAAATGTTCCTATGTGTTTTAAAAAGGACAGGACAGGACAAAGGATTTTCCAGTAACACAATGTACTAGTATAAAGCTGTTCAATAATGTTAGATAGAGCTTCTGCATTAATCATTTCAGTGACGCAGTGATCATCTTAAACCAGGGATGGGCAACTACGGCCCCTGTATGCAGGGGTGGGCTTCAAAAATTTTAGCAAGTGGTTCTCTGCCTGGTTGCTGGGTGGGTGTGGCCATGGTGGGCGTGGCCTAGTCGGCCTCTTGCACCACAGTGGGGTGGGGGGCATTTTTGCCCTCCCCAGGCTCCGGAGGTTTTCCTTGAGCATGATTCGCTTAACAAATGTGGCAAGCCAAGTCATAAAATGGGACAAAACTCACTTCACAAATTTCTCACTTGGCAACTTAAATTCTGGGCTCCGTTGTGGTCCTATGTCGAGGGCTTCCTTTAGCCTTTTCTTACTTTTATACCTCCATACTGGAGTGGGGGTGGGGGGAGAGAGAGATTCCTTAATTTCCACACGGGAGGAATCCATGAAGAGCTCCACATTCCCTTCCTTCAACGCAATCCCCATTTTTATTCTTTCTCTCTCTGGGTGCCTTTGCTCCCTTCCCTGGACTCGAATCCGCTCGATGGAAACAATAGGTTTTCCTGCTCCATGCAGCCACAAATACTGCATGGCGGATCGAATAATTCCAGCCCTGCAGGAGTTCTTCCCCAACAGCTGCAGACGGTGACTTAATTCAACTGAGTGGGGCAACGTCATGCACTATTAAGTCATTGCCAATAAGGAATCACCAATGAGGAGGATTGATAAAAAGATCAATCTATCACCAGGGCTGCAGGAGAAACTGGCAGGCCGCTGGAGAATGAGGTCAGCGACTGGATCAGGTTTAAATTGGATTCAAGACTGGACTAAGCATTCTAGGCAGCTCAGCGCTTACAATAAGACCGCAGAGATCTAGAAATCAGGGTTCCACAGAGATCTAGAGATCTAGAGTCCACAGAGATGTAGAGATCAGGAGTCCACAGAGATCTAGAGATCAGGGTTCCACGGAGATGTAGAGATCAGGAGTCCACAGAGATCTAGAGATAAGGACTCCACAGAGATCTAGAGATCAGGGCTCCATAGCAGTCTAGATCTCTAGATGTAGAGATCAGAGTCCACAGAAATCTAGAGATCAGAGGTCCACATAAATCTAGAGATCAGAGGTCCACAGAGATCTAGAGATCAGGGCTCCACAGAGATCTAGAGATCAGGGCTCCACAGAGATCTAGAGATCAGGAGTCCACAGAGATCTAGAGATAAGGAGTCCACAAAGATCTAGAAATCAGGACTCCACGGAAATCTAGAGATCAGGAGTCCACAAAATTCTAGAGATCAGGGCTCCACAGAAATCTAGAAATCAGGAATCCACAGAGATCTAGAGATCAGGAGTCCACAAAGATCTAGAAATCAGGGCTCCACAGAGATCTAGAGATCAGGGGTCCATACGCATGGAAGGATTATCTTCTGCCTTCTCTCTTTGGAGTGTGCAAATCTGAGAGCAACCGCAACTTGCAATTCGGAGGGTGTTCCTTGGGGCACAGTTAAGATGAGCAAATTGTGGATCATGTGCGTGCATGCACGCCACACCCCCGATCCAACTGTTCGGAGCCTTTCCCTTTCCCCAGTCTGAACAATACAACTGGCATATTTTATACAGCATCGTTTTGCAACCCTGGCAATTTTTAAGATGTGTCCACGCCGCTTAACTCGAGAATTCTGGGAGTTGTAATAGTCCACACATAAAGCGGCCAAATTTGAGCCACACAGGCTTCTCTTTGCTGGCATCTAGTGGCTGGTTGCAGTTTTACAGCACAGATTTGCCAGCTCCGGATAGCAGATGCCATATTCACAGTAAGCAGATTCTGTGACCTCTGCGTCCTCCATGGATGGTTAAGATTCTTGCAGGCAGAAAAATCGCTTTAGTAACCAGGATTTTCTCTTTAAGGCGAGAATAAATTGCCTGGATTCCATTGTAACATCCACGGCCCCCTCCCCCTTCCCAAAGATGATCAATACTAGTTTCAACGGAAGCATCTCACCATCTGCTTGGTAACTTGCCTGAAACTTGGGAACGTACGTACATTTTGGGATGGGGGAGCCAAGAGACATGCACAGTTGTATCTCTAGCTAAGAGATGGAGGGCAACATGCTTGCACACTCCAAGGAAAAAGCTAGAAAAGCGATCCATGGTTTGAAACACTGAAACAGGCTTCGAGCCAATCATCCAGGTTCTTCTGCTTTTTTAAAAGACGATTAAATCTTCTTGGGGTCAAATACAGGTAGCCCTTCCCTTGCACCACAATTGGGGTCAGAATTTCCCTTGCTAATACCAATAGCAATAGCAGTTAGACTTATATAGCATTTCATAGTGCTTTTACAGCCCTCTCTAAGTGGTTTACAGAGTCAGCATCTTGCCCCCAACAATCTGGGTCCTCATTTTACCTATCTCGAAAGGATGGAAGGCTAAATCAACCTCGAGCCCGTCAGGATCAAACTGCTGTTTGGGCTTGGAGTGCGGCAGTGGCCTAGAAATGGAGCTCTCACCTCACAATCGGGAGGCTGTGAGTTCAATCCTAGGTAGAGGCCAGATATTTCTCACTCTGGGCACAATGAGAATATATCTCCTGAATATCTCCGCATTGGCGACAGGAAGAGCATCCGGCCAGTAAACACTCAGCTCCATTTAGCTGCCCACACTCCGCTCCGCAAGGGATTATGGGGTCATTAAAAGAAGATGATTAATGGCTTGTTTGGGCTTTAATGGATGTGAACATGAGTGTGTTTTTTAACCTGGGTTTAAGATAAAGTATTGTGGGAATCCAACCCAGCCAATTTTGTTTCATATCAAGATGGTAACATTGGTAAGGTAAAGGTAAAGTTTTCCCTTGCACATATGTGCCAGTCGTTCCCGACTCTAGGGGGCGGTGCTCATCTCCGTTTCAAAGCCGAAGAGCCAGCACTGTCCGAAGACGTTTCCGTGGTCATGTGGCTGGCATAACTAAACTCCAAAGATGCATGGAACACTCTTACCTTCCCGCCAAAGGTGGTCCCTATTTTTTTACTTGCATTTTTTATGTGCTTTCGAACTGCTAGGTTGGCAGAAGCTGGGACAAGTAATGGGAGCTCACTCCGTTACATGGCGCTAGGGATTCGAACAGCTGAACTGTCGACCTTTTGATCGACAAGCTCAGTGTCTTAGCCACTGAGCCACCTGTAAACTTGGAAAGATGTTGACTTATGGCCCCCAGATAGCAGTTCCCAACTCTTTTGGCACTAGGGATGAGTTTCATGGGAGACAATTTTTCTGAAGACCCGGAGAAAGGAGGAACCATGCAATCTAGATCTTGTGCATGTGCAGTTTTGCTTGTCCATCACATACCTCCAGCTATGCAGCCTGGTTCCTAGGAAGCCACAGCTACATAGGCCAGGGATTGGGGGGCCCTGCTCCCAGAAACCCTCACTTTGCTAACCATTGGAGCTGAGATTCCTGGGAATTGTAGCCCAGCAAGGAAGAATACCCCTAGCTTCTGCAAGGTGAACAGCCAGGTGGCATCATTTCTTTCCGTCTTCCATCAGCTGCATCCTGGCTTTATGATAGTTTGTTCATATAGTGGATTAGTGGTGTACTAAAGCAACAAAGTGGAGGGATGAAGCTAGTTGGCTGCCGAATATACATTTCCTGGGCTATTGATATTTAATCCGCAAGCTGGATAATTTTGTTGTTTAAGAGGATTGTACTCTGGGTCAGCCTGTTGGTTTTCACATCCTTATTTGCAAAACACATCACGCCACCATTTATTGTTTGTTTGTGTGTTTGTTAACAGCCTAACTGACAATACATTCTCTGCCCGGAGCCAGAGGCAGCAAACAAAACACAATATACACACAAACACAAAATGAGCCCAACATGCTAAATGAGTTCAAGAGCCTCAAAATAAAGCAAGCAGACAGCAATGCCCAAAGTCTAAAGAGTATTAAAATTGCTTTTTGCCTCAATGGGAGATAGGCAGGAAACCAACTATACAATTCCCAGCAACCCATCTGCAGAGGTGGGTTTCAGCAAATTTTGACCAGTTCTGGAGAACCGGTAGTGGAAATTTTGAGTAGTTCGGAGAACCAGTAGTAAAAATTCTGACTGGCCCCGCCCGCTTCTATTCTCTGCCTCCCGAGTCTCAGCTGATCGGGAGGAAATGGGGATTTCGCAGTATTCTTCCCCTGGAATGGGGAGGGAATGGGGATTTTGCAGTAACCTTCCCCTGCCATGCCCACCAAGTCATGCCCACCAAGCCACACCCACAGAACCGGTAGTAAAAAGTTTTGAATCCCACCACTGCCCATCTGAAGCCTTCTTAATCTTGATCTTGAATGCCGAAAATCAAATTTCTTCCTTTATTTAGAAAGTTTATCTGACTGACTGCCCATATGACCTTGAGCAGCTAACAATCAACCTTTATAAACATATTCGAAAAATTAAGCAAACACCCTGCACAGAATTAGAACCATCAACTCAGCCAACGTGCCATAATAATCTCATACCAAAATACACGCACACTGGGTTCAATTTCCCACCAGTCCCAATGCCTGGAAAACAGTCAGGTCTTCACAGCCTTCCAGAAGGTTAAAAGTTTGTTTTTTTTCCCCTCATTAAAACATTTTTGATTCTTGGAGATTGCCTGGACAAGTCCAGTGGTGGGCTGCTGGGGGTTCGCAGAGGTTCGGGAGAACCCCTAGCTAAGATTCTGTGCAGTTCGGAGAACCCCCAAATCCCACTCCTGGCTGGCCCCACCCACCCCACCCCGCCCCTCCCAGTAGTCCCCACGCGGCCTGTGCAGGTAAGTGCAGGGCACGCACGGAGGCTGTGGAGGGTGAAAAACGGGCCTACCGGAAGTTCGGGAAGGGCCTCCGGAGCCTGGGGAGGCCGTTTTCACCCTCCCGAAGGCTCGAGAAAAGACTCTGGAACCCAAGGAGGGCACAAATGCCCCTCCCCGCTGTGGTGCAGGAGGCTGACTAGGCCACGCCCACCATGGCCACGCCCATCCAGCAACCAGGCAGAGAACCCCTTGCTAAAATTTTTGAAGCCCACCTCTGGACAAGTCCCTGCAGTTTTCCTAGCAAGACCTTCCAGAAGTGGTTTGCCATTGCCTCCTTCCTAGGGCTGAGAGCAGGGGTGGAATCCAGCAGGTTCTGACAGGTTCTGGAGAACCGGTAGTGGAAATTTTGACTAGTTCAGAGAACTGGCAAATGCCACCTCTGGCTGGTCCCAGAGTGGAGTGGGAATGGAGATTTTGCAGTATCCTTCCCCTGCCACGCCCACCAAGCCACACCACGCCCACCAAGCCACGCCCACAGAACCAGTAGTAAAAAAAAAATTGGATTTCACCACTGGCTGAGAGAAGGTGATTGGCCCAAGGTCACCCAGCTGGCTTTGCGGCTAAAGCGGGACTAGAACTCACAGTCTCCCAGTTTGTCTGCTCATGCCTTAACCACTATACCAAACTGGGTCTTACCAGAAATATTATATCTCCTTTTTTAAAAAAAAAAAAAAGTCTTTCTCGCTAGCCACCCTCAAAATGCACAGGCCTCAACTAGCAATGGCACTCAGGAGAAGGAATCTTAAGGTTCAAACGGATGCCTAACAGAGCAACTTTGAAATAAAGATGGAACCAGTTTGGAAGCCAACAAAATTGGAAAGTCCTGCTGCATTGTGTGATCCTCTCATTTTGCTATCCTGTGCCACCAGCTGAACTTTCTGGATCCATGCCAAAGAGAAATGCAGATATAATTTACTGCAGTCACCCATTACACACAGTTCTGGCTTAGCAAATCCCAAAAAACCTTTTGGCATAGCAGGGTATGAGAAAAGAGGAAAAATAATAAAGATGTTTACATTTTATGTACTGTATGTATTTATATATGTATTCATTTATTTATTTATTATTTGTATCATGCCTTTATTATTTTTTACCAACAATGCAGGAAATAATTAGGAAACACCGATGTTCCGAAAATTCAAAGAAGCCTGGGTTGTAACTTGTCACCCACACCATTGCCAGCCCTGCAGAAGTTGAATGCCAAAGTTATAACTACAAAAACTATTTTTATTAAAGGGTTAAGGAACAGAATCTTGTAATTCTGGAGGCTGCGAGTTCAATCCTAGGTAGAGGCAGATATTTCTCTCTCTCTGGGCATAAAGAGCCTTGGTGGTGCAGCGGACTAAAGTGCTGTTAAGTAGCACTTAACTGCCAGCTGCCTGCAATTACTGCAAGTTCAAATCTCACCAGGCTCAAGGTTGACTCAGCCTTCCATCCTTCCGAGGTAGATAAAATGAGGACCCGGATTGTGGGGGCAATAAGCTGACTTTGTATAAAAAAGAACACCGCTTGGGGCGGCCCAAAAGCCCTACTAAGCAGGTATATACAAAAGTATGAAGGCTGTTGCTTAACGCATTGTAAGCCGCCCTGAGTCTCCGGAGAAGGGCGGCATATAAATCGAACCAATAAATAAATAAATAAATGAGAATATATCTTCCAAACAAAACTCCGCATTGGCGTCAGGAAAGGCATCGGGCCAGTAAACCTCATTCAGTTGCTCCATTCAGTTGCCCAGACTCCACCATGCAAAGGGTTATGGGGTCGTTAAAAGAAGATGGAATTCTACCTTGCGCAATGAGTACCAGGAGAAAGATGAATACTGGGACAAGGGTTTTTTTTGCTTCAGAAGGCGTCGAGTACCAAATTCGACGAGTTTTGAAGCAGGCAAATACCGAGGTATGACTGTACATGAATCTGGGATGGTGCAACCATCCTAAATATATACAGGCTGCAATTTTGATCATACGACCTGGGAATGCTATGATGGTTGTAAGTGCGAGGATCAGTTGCAAGTCACTTTTTTTCAATGCCACTGTTAACTTTGAAGAGTCGCTAAAGGAACGGTTGTAAGTCAAGGACTACCTGTGCTGGGACCAGAATCTTGGTTGCTTTTTTATTTTTTTAGTTGGAAGAGTATAGAATAGAATAGAATAACAGAGTTGGAAGGGACCTTGAAGGTTTTCTAGTCCAACCCCCTGCTTAGGCAGGAAACCCTACACCACTTCAGACAAACGGTTATCCAACATCTTCTTAAAAACTTCCAGTGTTGGAGCATTTGCAACTTCTGGAGGCAAGCAGATCCACTGGTTAATTGTTCTAACTGTCAGGAAATTTCTCCTTGCTTCTCTCCTTGATTAGTTTCCACCCGTTGCTTCTTGTTCTGCCTTCAGGTGCTTTGGAGAACAGCTTGACTCCCTCTTCTTTGTGGCAGCCCCTGAGATATTGGAAGACTGCTATCATGTCTCCCGGGTCCTTCTTTTCATCAAACTGTGGGGGCACCTACTATCTGGAACGAGCTCCCCCCAGAGATACGGAGGATCCCGGATCTGCGCACCTTCCGCCGCGCCTTAAAGACCTTACTATTTCACCAGGCCGGCCTGGCCTAATTTTCCCCCTCTTTTATAAAAGATTTTTAAAATTTTAAATATCTTTTAGTATTTATATACTCAATTTTAAATTGGTTTTAAAAGTTTGGGGTTTTAAATTTGTCGGGGCCAAAATTATTTAATTTGATTTTATTCTATTTTTTAAATTTTGTATTGTATGTGTTTTTATTGTTTGGCTGTGCACCGCCCTGAGTCCTTCGGGAGTAGGGCGGTATAGAAATCTAATAAATAATAATAATAATAATAATAAAAAACTAGACATACCCAGTTCCTGCAACTGTTCTTCATATGTTTTAGCCTCCAGTCCCCTAATAATCTTTGTTGCTCTTCTCTGCACTCTTTCTAGAGTCTCCACATCTTTTTTACATCGTGGCAAGTGTGGGCAGGATTTTTAAATATTGTGCCTCACTTAGAAGGAAGAGGGTGCCAGGCTGCACCAATGGGCAAAAAATCCATCGGAAAACCAGGAAGAGGGGAGATCAGCCCAGATCCCATTGGAAGACCCATTAGAAAATGTTCCATTCTACGATCTGAAGAGAAACCAGAGTATTGAAGAGAAACCAGAGTATTGAAGAGAAATCAGAGTATTGAAGAGAAACCAGAGTATTGAAGAGAAACCAGAGTATTGAAGAGAAATCAGAGTATTGAAGAGAAACCAGAGTATTGAAGAGAAATCAGAGTATTGAAGAGAAACCAGAGTATTAAAGAGAAACCAGAGTATTGAAGAGAAACCAGAGTATTAAAGAGAAACCAGAGTATTGAAGAGAAACCAGAGTATTAAAGAGAAACCAGAGTATTGAAGAGAAATCAGAGTATTGAAGAGAAACCAGAGTATTGAAGAGAAACCAGAGTATTGAAGAGAAACCAGAGTATTAAAGAGGAACCAGAGTATTGAAGAGAAACCAGAGTATTAAAGAGAAACCAGAGTATTAAAGAGAAATCAGAGTATTGAAGAGAAACCAGAGTATTGAAGAGAAATCAGAGTATTGAAGAGAAACCAGAGTATTGAAGAGAAATCAGAGTATTGAAGAGAAACCAGAGTATTAAAGAGAAACCAGAGTATTAAAGAGAAACCAGAGTATTAAAGAGGAACCAGAGTATTGAAGAGAAACCAGAGTATTGAAGAGAAACCAGAGTATTGAAGAGAAATCAGAGTATTGAAGAGAAATCAGAGTATTGAAGAGAAACCAGAGTATTGAAGAGAAACCAGAGTATTGAAGAGAAACCAGAGTATTAAAGAGAAACCAGAGTATTGAAGAGAAACCAGAGTATTGAAGAGAAACCAGAGTATTGAAGAGAAACCAGAGTATTGAAGAGAAACCAGAGTATTAAAGAGGAACCAGAGTATTGAAGAGAAACCAGAGTATTAAAGAGAAACCAGAGTATTGAAGAGAAACCAGAGTATTAAAGAGAAACCAGAGTATTGAAGAGAAACCAGAGTATTGAAGAGAAATCAGAGTATTAAAGAGAAACCAGAGTATTGAAGAGAAACCAGAGTATTAAAGAGAAATCAGAGTATTGAAGAGAAATCAGAGTATTGAAGAGAAACCAGAGTATTAAAGAGAAACCAGAGTATTAAAGAGAAATCAGAGTATTAAAGAGAAATCAGAGTATTGAAGAGAAACCAGAGTATTAAAGAGAAATCAGAGTATTAAAGAGAAACCAGAGTATTAAAGAGAAATCAGAGTATTAAAGAGAAACCAGAGTATTAAAGAGAAACCAGAGTATTAAAGAGAAACCAGAGTATTGAAGAGGAACCAGAGTATTGAAGAGGAACCAGAGTAGAAACCAGAGGAAAAACAAGATTAAACCTTGCAGTCACTTCTACTTGCTAGCGATTGAAGTCGTTTTGCCTTGGCCCCCGCAGACATGAATTCAAAGGAGGCAATGCTTTTGATGGGAGGCTGTTAGGAAAAGGCACCTTTCCCCCCACCCACCCCTTCAACATAACAGCCGCCTCCCCCTTCCCCTCTTTTGCTACTCTGCATTAGTTTTTGCTAAATTGACATCTTTGATCAAAGAACAGACATTATCTAACTTTACTGCTGACTGGAAATCCCCTTATAGACTTTTTGCATGAAACAAGGGGAAAAAATGAACTTTTGATACATGGTTTTGATGACGATGAAAAAAAACCGGATTACAGAAAAAAAAAACAAAAGTCATCCTGAAAGTAGAGCATATTTATATACTGTATAGTTTGTATATACACGGTATTGTATTGTATATTCTATCCCATTCCAGGGGTCTCCAATCGTGGCAACTTTAAGCCTGGCGGACTTCAACTCCCAGGCTTAAAGTTGCCAAGGTTGGAGACCCCTGTTCTATTCTATTCTATTCTATTCTATTCTATTCTATTCTATTCTATTCTATTCTATTCTATTCTATTCTATTCTATTCTATTCTATTCTACTCTACTCTACTCTACTCTACTCTACTCTATTCCATTCCATTCCATCCCATCCCATCCCATCCCATCCCATCCCATCCCATATTCTATTCTATTCTATTCTATTCTATTCTATTCTATTCTATTCTATTCTATTCTATTCTACTCTACTCTACTCTACTCTACTCTACTCTACTCTATTCTATTCTATTCTATTCCATTCCATTCCATCCCATCCCATCCCATCCCATCCCATCCCATCCCATCCCATCCCATATTCTATTCTATTCTATTCTATTCTATTCTATTCTATTCTACTCTACTCTACTCTACTCTACTCTACTCTACTCTATTCTATTCTATTCCATTCCATTCCATCCCATCCCATCCCATCCCATCCCATCCCATCCCATATTCTATTCTATTCTATTCTATTCTATTCTATTCTATCCCATCCCATCCCATCCCATCCCATCCCATCCCATCCCATCCCACCCCATCCCATCCCATCCCATCCCATATTCTATTCTATTCTATTCTGTCCCATCCCGTCCCGTCCCGTCCCGTCCCGTCCCGTCCCGTCCCGTCCCATATTCTATTCTATTCTATGCTATGCTATGCTATGCTATGCTATGCTATGCTATGCTATGCTATGCTATGCTATGCTATGCTATGCTATGCTATGCTATGCTATGCTATGCTATGCTATGTTACGCTACGCTACGCTACGCTACGCTACGCTACGCTATCCTATCCTATCCTATCCTATCCTATCCTATCCTATCCTATCCTACACTTATAATTACTTGTAAAGAAAATCGGAAACGACTTCTTTCCATTTTCTCCCCTTTCTTTTGTCTTTTTGGGCTTTGCTCTTCTCTTCTCTTCTTTCTTTGCTCTTAAGTCTTAGTTTCTGACCTTTTTAAAACCTTTTTTTTTCCTTATTAAAACCTTAATAGTGTCATATGGCGGGAAGGGAGGGGGGGAAGGCAAACTCAAAAAAGCCAGCCCAGGGCTCTCTCCGGCTGGCCACCTCCAGCCCCGGAGATCGGCGGCTGATCTATCGACCTCCCACCCACCCCCGCCCACTCCCACCCCCACCCCCACCTCCACCTCCACCTCCACCCCTTCTTTGACTTGCTCAAACGAGCAAAATCCGGCCGGGGGCTCTTCCCGCTTGGTCCAATTTCAAGTCCCCGATGACCCAGACGGCTTCGGCCGCGGTAAAACCGGGCAGAGGGGGGCGGCGCCTTTCCCCTTTCCCCGTGGCGGAATCCCTGCATCGCCGCCTGGGTGGGTGGGGGGGGGGGAGAAGGGGGAAGGAACGTCTGAAAGGGGCTCTCCCCTCTTTCTTCCCCCCCCCCTCCACATACACACACATACACCGTCTCCTCCATCAGACCCGGGGGCAGCATCGCCGGCTCCGCATCTCCGGCCGCGCTCTTGCCCCCCCACCCCCCCCCCCCCCCCACACACACACACACACACACCCTCCCCACGCGCGCGCTCCGCCTCCCGGTTCCCCTCCTGCCTCCTCCTGGGCGTTCCGGGGCTGCAGGCAGAGCGGGCGGGGCCAGGCAGGCGAAGCGGGCGGGGAGGCAGGGAAGCAGGGAGGGGCCGGCCAGAGGCTGCAGCCGCAGCAGCGGGGAAGGCGATCGGCGGCGGCGGCGGCGGCAGAGGCGGCGGCGGCGGCGGGGCCAGCTCCTCCTGTCACAGCCCAGCTGGAAGCAACAGCAGCAGCAGCAGCAGAGCTCCAGGCTCTAGCGCAGCCCAGCCTTAGCCCAGCCCCGCCGGGAGCCGACTCCATTTGCTGCAGCTTCTTGGCTGGCCCGCTTAAGGAGGCGGCCGCCCGAGGGATCGAGCGATCCAGGGGATCGAGGGGATCGAGCGATCCAGGGGATCGAGGGGATCGAGCGATCCAGGGGATCGAGGGGATCGAGGGGATCGAGCGATCCAGGGGATCGAGGGGATCGAGCGATCGCGCGCCCCACCCCCCCTTCCCAAGGGACCAAGCCCCGAGCGAGAGCGAGAGCGGACCGGGGGCATTAAAGGCATGGCTGGCTCGACGGGATGCGCCTCGGCTGGCTGGTGGGCTGCTGCTGCGGCGCGAGGGCTCCTCCTGGCGCCCCTGCTCTTGCTGCTGGGCTCTTTCCCCGGACCCGGAGGCGCAGCTGCGGCTGCCAACACCCAGGTGAGCCCCCCCCCCTCCCCCGGGGGCGGAGGTGGGGCGGAGGAGGTAGGAGGGCTCCTTGGGACCGCAGCGCGGCGCGTGGGGTGGGTGGGTGGGGGGGTGGGTAGGTGAGGAAGAATGATCGGTGCGCAAAGGTGGGGCTGGGAGAAGGAGAAGGGGCTGCCCAAGGTCACGGCGGACCGGGCGAGAGATCTATCTGCCCGGAGACCCTTCCCCAATTCTCGGTTCCTTCCAAGAGAAGGGCGAGAATGGAAGCGCTTGCCGGGAAATCCCAAGAGGGGAGGGGGGGAAATGGTGGGAGAGAGAGAGAGAGAGAGAATGAGAGAGAGAGAGAAAGAGAGAGAATGAGAGAGAGAGAGAAAGAGAGAGAATGAGAGAGAGAGACAGAGAGAAGAGAGAGGGAGGGAGAAAGAAAGAGAGAGAATGAGAGAGAGAGAGAATGAGAGAGAGGGGGGGAGAAAGAAAGAGAGAGAATGAGAGAGAGAGACAGAGAGAAGAGAGAGGGAGGGAGAAAGAAAGAGAGAGAATGAGAGAGAGAGAGAGAGAGAGAAGAGAGAGGGAGGGAGAAAGAAAGAGAGAGAATGAGAGAGAGAGACAGAGAGAAGAGAGAGGGAGGGAGAAAGAAAGAGAGAGAATGAGAGAGGGGGGTGGAAACGCACGTCTGCCTTCCACACCCCGCTGCCCTGGGTGGGACTCACTCCACCTTCTATCATCCCCAGCTGTCGAATCCGGGAGGGCGCCCGGTTGGGGAAAGGCCACCCCTAGAAGACCCTGGCCTGGCAAGGTTGGACCCTCCTGGCCGTGGGAAACGATTGCCTGAATCGTTGCCTTTTGACTTGCCTTGCCCAGCGGCACCCAAACCTTCAGGAAAAGCCCGCATTCGCTTTGTGTGATTTTCCTGCCCGTGGGTGAAGGAGATCCACTCTACCCATCCAACCAGATGTTTCAAAGTGGGGAAGTGATCTGGCACTGGTTGGTGCCCTGTCCTCATTCAAATCACTTCCTTCCCTCCCCCTCACCCACCCAAGCCATTGCAAGACTGGGTGGCCCTGATTAACGTTTCGGAGCCAATGGCCACTCTTTCATTTCATAAGCTGGTGGTGGCAGGTTTCCAAGTCACATCCGCTGGAGGCTTATTGCTACAAATGAGCCCCTTGGACTTACTGTTGGCTGGGTAGGCAGTTGCGAGGAAGCCCACAGTCTTTTGCAAATTCACAGTACCTACTTTTGCTTGACCTGAAAATTCTTGAATATACCAAACATCACTGCTGTTTGATGAGCTCTTTGCATTAATGTGATCACCAAGGAAAAGAGCCGAAAAGTGGCTAATGGAGGAAAATGGCCATTGTAGACCATTCTAACTTCCCAGAGGCTTCCCAGAGCAGGGGGTTGGACTAGAAGACCTCCATGGTCCCTTCCAACTATTCTATTCTATTCTATTCTACTCTACTCTACTCTACTCTACTCTACTCTACTCTACTCTACTCTACTCTACTCTATTCTATTCTATTCTATTCTATTCTATTCTATTCTCTGCTGACTGATGCAAAGCACAGGGATCATATGAGCATCTTCACGTAGGGCATAAATGCGGGAAGCCAAGATTGGCCAAGATATTTTAACACGGAGAATCATATTTGACCACCTTACTCTATCTCTGTCTGGGACTGGCCCTTTGCAAAAACGGATGTACTCGGCAAAGATGGCCAGAGACCCATAGCTTCCGCAGGCCTTTGTAGAGAGGGAAGGAGACGCTGTCCTACTTGTAGGGGACAAATAGCCAGCAGATGGGTTTGAAGTAAGACTAGATGACCTCGAGCCACAGGATTGGTCTCAACTGTCCAACGGTCTAGTGGGTACTCTGCCCGATGTACCCAAATCCTGCCAAAATGTGCTCACCGCCTGCCACCCCTCATTGGGGAACAACCCAGAAAATCCTGGCTAGATGTTCTCAGGGAGGTAAATGGGTTCGTATTGGGTCTCCTGTAGTTTGTTCCTTCCGTGGCCTTATCAGCATTTGAACATACTGAAGCAGAATCCATTTGGAATCGTCAGTTAAACGTATCTCATTTTAGCCCTTCTACTCCAAAATCTGGAGACGGTCGTATACTTACACATATTACAGTTTTAATAAGAGGCAGTGGGCATCAGCGGTTTTCATCACAAATATTCCAGACTGCATGTGACATTGGTCGTAGTGCAGCCCCTTCTCTCCTCTTCCCCAAGTCCTGTGTGATAGGGCCAGCCAATCCTACCACCACCACCCTAGCCAGGGTCATTAAAAGGCCTCATTCAGAAATGTGGGGGGGGGGGCTTCAAGCAAGAATGATGGGAGCTGCCCGTCTTTCAAGGCTACCTCTCTTTAGAAATAGGATTCTTCTGGCCCCATGATATGAAGGCATCGTTCTCTCCCCATCAAAGGATATGATCAGATTCTGCACCGAAGGGTTAACTCCTTGGTTTTGTACGTTTGAATTTTATCGATGGGGAGAGGGGTTTTTTTTCCCCCTCCTCTTTAGTGAGGAAGGGGGCTTTGCTCTCTTGCAAAACTGTGTTGGCATCCTAGGGGATCTGGGGGAAACCTGGCTGTGGGGTGGAATTTCTCCTGCAAATTCCCTAGATGGGACGGTAGAAAATCTGGGTTGAACAATAATGGAGTAGCAAACATGTTTCTTGAGCTAGGCGTAAGTGAGCCTTCCCCTCCCACTTCTTACGGCTCAGTGTTCTGGAACTAAATGCCGCTTCCTTTGTGGTTGGCAACACCTGCACAGTTCCTTTCAGCCGCACAAGAAGGCAGGTTGTCAGGACATTCAGAGGATAGGAAAAGCCACGAGGTTAGGAAGCTTCTCAGTCTAGCCAGCCTATTGCACCTGGACTTGTTCTCGGGTATCCAAAATGATGTGGTCCACTCCCAGGAGGCTGGTACCACTGGAGAACTGAACGGTTGGCAGGAAGGCAAGGAGACAGGAAGAAAAGAAGGAAGGGGGAGGGAGGGAGGAAGGGAGGGAGGTAGAAAAGGAAGAAAGGAAAGGGGAAGGAAATGAAGGAAGGAAGGAAGGAAGGAAGAAGGAAGGAAGGGGGAAGGGAAGGGAGGGAGAAAAGGAAGAAAAGGAAGGAAGGAAGGAAAGAAGGGGGAAGGGAAGGGAGGGAGGTGGGAGGGAGCGAAGAAAGGAAGGGAGGGAGGGAGGAAAAGAGGAATGGAGGAAAAAGGAAGGGAGGGAGGCAGGAAAGGAAGAAAAGAAAGGGAGGGAGGGAGGGAGGAAGGAAAGGAAGAAAAAGAAGGGGAGAGGGAGGGAAAGGGAAGGGAGGAAGGAAGGAAGAAGGAAGGAAGGAAGGAAGGAAGGAAGGAAGGAAGGAAGGAAGGAAGGAAGGAAGGGAAGAAAGGCAGTTTATGGGAAATGGCTGAAATACTCAGTGAAGAGGTTTGATGGATGGCCAGAAAATGCCTGTCTAGGGAGAAGTAGGCTGGAAGAGGGCATAGCTGAACAGAATCCTAAAGAAGAACATTTAATGGTAGCGCATTCTGCCTCTTCATCAGTGGTTCCAGAGGATGGGGGGGGAACCCTAAGACTAGGTTTATACACCACGATTAGCCCTAAGATGGTTTGCTTCCTTTTGGTGTACTACTGCATGTCACAGGAACTCCATCTTTGCTGTTTGAAAGGTATGCTTTCTGGGTTTCTGGGTTTCTGGGTTTCGTGGTCTGTGTGAACCCAGGCAGTTGCAGCTTGGTGAATGAAACTGTGCTTTGGGGGGAAGCTTAGCTGACCACGATGCGTGCACCCTGTTTAGTGAAAGGGCCGCGTTTTGTGTGCATGGCTGGCTGAGAATGCAAGCACAGTGTCCAAAGACCACGCAATTCTTGTCATTCAGCCACATAATTCTTGTCATCTTTTTATTGGGTAGATCTCCAAGAGATTCCAACCCAACCCAACCTTTTCCTCTTTGTAGGAGACAGAGTCAACCGAGGTGGCTCCTACACCCACAAATGCCACCCTTACATGTCCCTGCTTGACTTTTACTAGTGTTTAGGATGCCTGTGACTTCACCTTCGTTTCCCTTAGGACAGTGTTTCTCAACCTTGGAAGCTTGAAGATGGGTGGACTTCAACTCCCAGAATCCCCCAGCCAGCGCTGCTGGCTGGGGGATTCTGGGAGTTGAAGTCCACCCATCTTCAAGCTTCCAAGGTTGAGAAACACTGCCTTAGGAGGTTACAAACAACAGCTGAACCCTCATGCCCCTTCAATCCCTAAAAAAGAACGATAAAAGGCCCCCCAAATAAATGCCTGGATAGCTCAACAGACTAAAAGCCTGTTATTAACATTCAGCTGTCTGCAATTATTGCAAGTTCGAATCTCCCCAGGCTCAAGGTTGACTCAGCCTTCCATCCTTTCTAAGGTAGGTAAATTGAGGACCCAGTTTGTGGGGGCAATAAGCTGACTTTGTATAAAATATACAAAAGTATAAAGGCTATTGCTTAACGCATTGTAAGCCACCCTGAGTCTCCGGAGAAGGGCGGCATATAAATCTAAAAAAATTAAAAAAAAATGCGATCACATGATTTTTACCTTCATGATTGGAATATAGCTTGAAGAACTTTTAACAGGCCGGGAGGAGAGGCCATTTCTAGCGCAGCAGCAACGGGGTGAGTCTAGATGACCTTTAAAAGTCTCTGGGGGGAACTTTGAAGCATTTTCTAGTTGAAGATGCTAACATTCCCCCTTATCTGGCTTAACAGAGTGGGGCAGGGGAATGTCTCTTCATTCTTATCCAAAAGGGGCCAGGCAGAGTCCTGCTACGTAGAAGTTTTCGAAGGGAGTGTCCACCTTGTGGTCACTTCACCCCCCAGCCTTCATCCCAGGCCATTTTCCATCCCAGCTTCCCCTAGCTTCCAACTGAAAGGGAAGGGGAGCTCCCTTAAAGACGATAAACCTTGGGAAAGGTTGGGAAAATTCTCCCACCGCCAAAAAGGGACGTCAAGCAAGGACCGTCGTTCCCCCCCCCCGCTCCTTCTGTGTGCCAAGGGACCAGCGACCTCCCTCGCCTTCCGCTCACCCCTTTCCAATTCTTCAGCCCCCCTCCCACCCACCCACCCACCCCCCTGAGGCCTATCTGTTTTCCTTTGATCTCACCCCCTGGCACGCCTGCCCTGCTGCTGGGTTGGCCAGAAGCCCAAGCTTCGCCATCTTGCCTGGTCATCTTGGAGCAGCAGCACCTGGCCTACCATCGGTCGGAGAAGGGAAGAGAGAGGGATGGGAGAGCGAGAGAAAACAGCTCCCAAAGTGGCACGTGGAGGGGCATGGAGAGAGGGGTGAAGGATGAGAGAAGCCTTTTCAGAGGCTTTTTAATTCCTTTTGAAAGCTTCCTCTTCCTCCCACCTGCCCACCCACCCCTCAACCAACCCCCTTTGGAAGAGTGCACTTTGCCCTGTTGTAAAAGGCAAAGCCTTTGTAGTACAGTGGTCTAAGGCACCCTGTTATTAAGCTGGTTATTAAGACCAGATGCCTGCAATTACTGCAGGTTCAAATCTCGCCAAGGCTCAAGGTTGACTCAGCCTTCCATCCTTTCTACGGTGGGTAAATTGAGGACCCAGTTTGTGGGGGCAATAAGCTGACTTTGTATAAATATACAAAAGGATGAAGGCTATTGCTTAGCGCATTGTAAGCCGCCCTGAGTCTCCAGAGAAGGGCGGCATATAAATCAAATTAAAAAAAAAAAAAAAAAGCAAGGTTGGGAGAAAGGTTGATCCTTCCTCCCTTTTCCAGCTCAGCTCACCAAATCCCAGGTTGGGAAGGAGGGGTGGGGGAAAGAAACAGAAGCAGGGATTAAAGCTCATTTATTAATCCTGTCTCCATTAACTACTTCCTACCTAAAGCCAAAAGGGACGCTCGGTGGCTAAGAAGCTGAGCTTGTCGATCAGAAAGGTCGGCAGTTCGGCGGTTCGAATCCCTAGCGCCGCGTGACGGGGCGAGCTCCCGTTATTTGTCCCAGCTCCTGCCAACCTAGCAGTTCGAAAGCACGTTAAAAAAAATGCAAGTAGAAAAATAGGGACCACCTTTGGTGGGAAGGTAACAGCATTCCGTGCGCCTTTGGTGTTTAGTGATGCCGGCCACATGACCACGGAAACGTCTTCGGACAGCACTGGCTCTTCGGCTTTGAAACAGAGATGAGCACCGCCCCTTAAAGTCAGGAACGAATAGCACATATGTGCGAGGGGAACCTTTACCTTTAGCCAAGGCCAACTTCCACCTTCCTGCCATTCCCTGGGTGATTTTCAGAAGACAGTCAGGCAGACCCTCAATTGGAAATCCACTCCACTCCACTCTTTTCTCTTCTCTTTCTCTTTCCCTTTCTCTTCCTCCCTCCCTTCCCCAACCCTGCATTTGATGTAGAGTCCAGTGGTCAGCTTTCCATCAAACGGCAGCAGCTGCTTAATCACTTAAAGCATTGGCTTAGCCATGAGATCCACTTAATCCAGGCCTGATTTCTCCTTTGCCCCTCCATTGTTAAAAAATAAAAAAAAAATAAAAACCTCCATTAGGTGGACCCCACCCTCTGTTCTCCTCCATCCTGCCCCTCCCCAGGAAAAAAAAATAGCCGGTTAGACTATTCTCTTGGAGCCTGGATGCAGCCCACCGATTCTCCCTTGTAATGCTTCCCCCCTCTCTTTTAAGGATGAGAAGCCGGGGAGGGATTTCCTGATTTTTAAACTAAATTGTCGCTTTCCAGAAAAGAGAAATGAATGTACTGGGTGGAATTCAGCTCAAAGGTGGGAGTGGCAGGGCAGGGAAAGAGAAATCGGCAAGCTACATCACTGCTTCTTTCTGGGTCATCAAAATCCCCTTTCCGTGTGGACCGACCGACCTCAAGCTTCTTCTCAATTCATTCTCAGAGCATCCATCCTTAAAAACAAAGCACCCCCCCCAGCCCCTCATCCCCACCCCTGCATCTTCAAAGACTCTGCAATTCAGCCCACAGCCAGGATCTCTTTTACTGCATCCAAGTATTTTAATCCGAAGCTTTTTCTGATTTGGCTAGCTAGCTGGTGAGGCTGTGTGAATGGATGCTTGGGAGGTCCTTGTCAGGAACGGTCAAACTGGCACTCCTCACTAGCATTGAGGATGTTACCTAGTCAGGGTAATGAAACATCTGCAAGAAAACAAGCAAGCTCAGAAGGCACCAAGGAGCCCTCATTGTCAACCCAGAGTTACAAATGTTCTCCTTTATTGGAATGGAACTGCTTGTTTCTTGCAAGATGCAGTTATGGAAGCAGCTTGGATGCCCAAGCTCAGAATCCTGTAAGAAGGTGGAGCAGATAGAACTGAGAAGACAAGGACCCCACGGGCTTGTGCTAACCCTGGATTTTGCACAACCCACGAGACTAGGCTAAATTAGGTTTCGATCGTCTGCCATAGCTTAGAATGCTACGTGCCTGGGAATCGCATGTTGTGGGAATGCATGCAGCCCCTTGCGTTTTGCCAAACTCAGGCACTGGATCAAAGGTCCAACCAAATCCACCCAAAATTGGCCTCCTTCTGAGAGGTAGTTCCCAACATCAGTATTGAGATGCTGCAAGCAGCTGTTGCTGGAGGGGCGAATAAGAGGAGGGGGGAGCCTTGCGGAAGAAGGTGCAGAAAAGAGGAAGAGGAAGGAAGGGGAGGGGAGGAAGAAAGAAGAAGGAGAGGAGGTGGAGAAGGAAGGGCCAGGCAAGTGGGGGTGGACCCTGTGAAGAGAAACAGCAGAGGGAAGGGGCTGGTGATGCAGTATTAATTTCCATCTGGGAGCTGGTCTCCATGGCAACAGAGAAGATCTGGCAACTCCATTGGGAGCGGTTACCACAGCAACAACATCCTGGTGGTTACTGGAGGAGGAGAAGCCAGAAAGAAAGACGGTGCAAACAAAGATGGGAGGGGTGGGAAAAGAGGCAGCCAGGAGCGAGGTGGAAAAAAATAATAAGATAAAATAAAATAAAAGAGGGGAAGGGTGGAATTTGCTGAAGTGGAAGAGCCTTGCGTGACTGATGATGCCCTTTGGATGTCACCTTGGCTGTGGTCCTATCGCAGCCACGATGCATGACCAGCGCTTCCGCTTCGCACTTTGGCCAGATGTGTTGACTAATCTTTCTTTCCCCCCCCCCAACTCTTTTTGTGCTTTCAGGGGATGGGAGCAGCCCTTGGGCCCACCTTGGGGACGCCCCAAGTGGCCACGTTTTGTGGAAAACTGGTCCTCCATCTCAACGTTCAGACAGGCCACTGGGAGCCTGATGCCATCGGTACTCGGACTTGCTTTCATAACACTGAGGAGATCAGGAGCTACTGCCAGGAGGTAGACACACGGCATGTGTACACACAAACACACACAGAGAGCGTCATAAACATGTACATCTCCATCTTCCTCCCATCCTTCCAAAGCTCATTTAATCTAGTCCTCAAGTACAGGCAGTTCTTGACAATTCAGTTCAAAATTTCCGCTGCTAAGCAAAGGTAGTTGTTAAGTGAGTTTTGTCCCATTTTTACAACCTTCCTGGGCCCAATTGTTAAGTAATCACATGCGGTTGTTAAGTTGGCATCATGGTGGTTCAGCGAATCTGCCTTTCTCCCCCAACCCCACCCCCCGATTGACTTTGCTTGTTGGAAGTCAGCAGGGAAGGTCGCAAATGATGATCCCATGACCCCCCCCCAGGATACTGCAACTGTCATAAGTACACGCCAGTTGCCAAGCATCTGGAATTTTGATCACGTGACCTTAGGGTTGCTGCAATGATCGTAAGTGTCATCATTCCAGAAAAAAACCCAACTCCAAGTAAAACTCTGAAGCAAGCATTTTCTCAAAGCTCCATTTATGAGAGTAGGTAAACTGAGACATCTGGGAAAACCCGATTCTGAGAGATCCAGCTTTTCCCTCAGTAAATCAAAACCCCCCAAATCATCCACTCATTCCTCAGTCAATCACATGCGCCAATCAACCGCCCTCCCATCTCGTGACAGCACTTCAACCACTCCTTCTCCAGATGCAGGATTGGAATAATGCTATTATGTCTACAGGCAACCCCTCTCCTAAATCCCCCCTCTTACTTTCCCACACATAAGAAGTTTGTTTTCCTGGCTATTTATGGTATTCTCAGGAATATGCTCCAGCACCAAAATTCAGAAGCATTGATACTCTTTCCATCCTGCTTCTTCAGAGTCCAATTTTTGCTTGCATAGACTAGACTAGAGTGTCAAAACTATTGCTTGCATGGCTCTGATCTTCGTAGATATATAGGCATCTCATAGTATTGAAGTACTTTTCCCAAGGACTTCCTTGTTAGGAAAAGGGGAGTCAGGAACACCAGGGTTATCATTCAGATCAGCAAGATGGAGTGTATCTTTACATCATCCTTGGAAGTGTCTCAAGGGAGAATGACCTCCTGCTTTTCTCCGCCCTCTATTGGATGCCCTACTAATGGCCATTTGCCCTGCAGGTATATCCAGAGCTGCAAATCACAAATGCTGTGGAAGGTACACAGCCAGTTACTATAGACAAGTGGTGCAAGAAAGGACGCTCATCATGCAGAGGCCAGATGCACATTGTGGTACCCTACCAGTGTCTTGGTAAGCGCAAAGTCCAGCTGTCTGACCTGTTTGCATGTCCAGTTGGGGATGATAAGGACTGGCTTTAAAATTGGGAGTGAAATCATGTGTTGTTGCCGTTTTCTGTTGCCTTGTGGGGGTGGGTTGTGCCTTTGAAAGCACCAGCTTGAAGGCAAGGAATGTCTTGGTACTGATAATTGCAAGCCCCACCTTTCTCTCCCTCCGGAGCCTTTTGGCAGATCAAGAAAGATTAAAAATGTGTAGTGTAGGCCAGTATTCCTCACCCTCAGCAGACTTAGGATGGATGGACTTCAACTCCCAGAATTCCCCAGCCAGCATGTTGAAGCCCACCCATCCCTAAGGCTGCTGAGAGTGAGAAACACTGGTGTTGACACACGCTACAGTATTATATGCACTTAACTCTAATTCAGTGGAAGTGGAAGTTATATGCACTTAGACCAATTCAGTGGGACTTTTATTTTTGAGCAGAAATGAAGAAGCTGCTATTGGTGCAGAAATTGATTGTGGACAAGGCTTCCGTGTCTTTCTTTTCCAGGAAAAAGTGCTGTGGTAGCACTTTTTCCCCCCCCTAAATGCTTATTGCATTATAATTAGCAAAATAAGCAACTTGAAATCCTTGAATAGTTTAGAGTCTCAGTAGAGGGTGGGGGCACAGCAGAATGACCAGTGACAAGGAATTAGGAGTTGCAATCCAAACTTTGGTGTAGAAGACCCCCAATTGTCTATCTCTGTCATTAATATTATCTTGCAATTCTTGGAGTTTTCCAAACTTGGGTTGCAGATAATTCTTTAGCTTATAAATTTCCCAGGCAGAGGTTTTAGAGAAGTGAGGCCTATTGCATTCATTTTCCAGACAGAAGTTTTAGAGAAGTGGAGCCTATTGCTATAGATATTTTGGTCTTGCCTGCTTTGCACATGGTGGGCACGTCATGGCTCAGTGGCTAAGACGCTGAGTTTGTCGATTGAAAGATTGGCAGTTCAGCGGTTCGAATCTCTAGTGTCATGTAATGGAGTGAGCTCCCGTTATTGTCCCAGCTTCTGCCAACCTGGCAGTTCGAAAGCACGTAAAAAATGCAAGTAGAAAAATAGGGACCACCTTTGGTGGGAAGGTAACAGCGTTCTGTGCACCTTTGGCGTTTAGTCATGCCAGCCACATGACCACGGAGACATCTTTGGACAGCGCTGGCTCTTCGGCTTTGAAACAGAGATAAGCACTGCCCCCTAGAGCCGGGAACAACTAGCATGCATGTGCGGGGGAATCTTTACCTTTACCTTTACCTTTGCCTTTACCTTGCTTTGCACATGCTTTGACGGGAATCTTGTCTTTTGTCAAATTAAACTTTTATCCATTCCAATGAACCTTTGGCAAATTAATACCTTCCATGCTTGCCAGATGTCAGATCCCATAATTCAGGGCCATTTTGACTGGGTATTATGGTATTATAGTCATGATCAGACCAAATCTAATCTGCCTCAAGGCAAATTTGGGGGCAAACCTTCATGCCTTCAAAGCTGGTGTTAAGCTACTCTTCTCTCTGGGAAGAATCAGAGTGATAAAGTAGAGGAACCTGCAGCTTTCCTAATCTTAAAAACGATTGGATCCTAGCTCCCATCATTGCTAGTTAGCATGGTCAAGGATGCTGAGAGTTGTTGTAATCAATAAAAATCTGGAGAATCCCAACTTTCAGATCCTGTGTTAGTAACGCAAAAGATGGAAGAACAGAGAAATCATTACAATCTTAGCAATTGTAGCCTCTCCTGCCAGACATAGCTACAATAAATACCTCGCCATTGCTCCTTGATAGCACAGAGTAATAAACCCTTGACACCAGTGCCTCCTTGCTTTTTCTCTTCCCCCAGTGGGTGAGTTTGTGAGCGAAGCACTTCTTGTACCAGACAAGTGCAAATTCCTGCACCAAGAGAAAATGGACTCCTGTGAGACCTACTTGTATTGGCATAGTGTGGCTAAAGAGGTGAGTAACTGTGGGCTTCTTATCAAGTGCATTCCAGCATTTCTACTTGAACCCACAGAAGTTAAAAGGGCTGGCAAGAAATCTGAAGAGATAAGGAGGTTTTTATCAAGATCATTCTGAATTGTTGAGCCCTTCTTTCAAGCATGGGTTGATAAGGGGTTGCTTCGTTGTTAAAGACTCTAGGAAGATGTTACCGTGAGATAAGCAAGTTTGATGATTATGCCACAGTCTAGGATAGTGATGGCTAACCTTTTTCGCCCTCCCCAGACTCCTAGAAAGGCTCTGGAGCCTAGTGAGAGAGAAAAACGGGCCTACTAGGCCATTGCGTGCCAGGAGCAGGGGAAGTGTGGGGGGGGCATAGAATTATGGGTGTGGGCACGCGTGCGCACGGCACCTCCCCCCCTGCTCCTGGCATGCAATGGCAAAAAGGTTAGCCATCACTACCCTATGCTGTTCTTCCCCTATACTAGAGGAATATGTGAGGTATTCCATGCAGTGGAAAAAAAGAAATGTCTTCACGTCACCAAATGCTTATAGAATGCTGGATTACTGTGATGCAAGCTTTCTAAATTTGACTTGCTCTTTTTTTTTTTTTTTTTTAAATGTAGAACACATCCAAGTTGAGCTGGTTGCATTCTGACATAGAGCTTAAACTTATGCTTGGCGCTGTGACTGTACCAGTTCACAGTGTCGATGTGTTAATGTGCACAACTCCATTTTCAGTGTAGACAAACTCAAACAAAAGGCCAATTTGGATTATCACACATAACTTCATTATTTATTTATTTATTTATTTATTTATTTGTTTGTTTGTTTGTTTGTTTGTTTGTTTGTTTATTTGGTTGGTTGGTTGGTTGGTTGGTTGGTTGGTTGGTTGGTTGGTTGGTTCGATTTATATGCCACCCTTCCCCGGAGACTCAGGGCGGTTTACAATGCGTTAAGCAATAGCCTTCATACTTTTGTATATACCTGCTTAGTAGGGCTTTCGGGGGCCCCCTAAGCGGTGTTCTTTTTTATACAAAGTCAGCTTATTGCCCCCACAATCCGGGTCCTCATTTTACCTACCTCGGAAGGATGGAAGGATGAGTCAACCTTGAGCCTGGTGAGATTTGAACTTGCAGTAATTGCAGGCAGCTGGTGCTATTTAACAGCAATAATAATAATAATAATAATAATAATAATAATAATAATAATAATAATAATAATAATAATAATTTTATTTCTATACCGCCCTTCTCCCGAAGGACTCAGGGCAGTGTACAGCCAATTTAAAAACACAAGACACAACAATGATTAAAATTTAAAATAATTAAATAGATTTGGCCAGTTTAAAACCCCAAAAATTTAAAATACCCCAATTTAAAATCTTTAGTCTGCTGCGCCACCATAGTTATGAAGCAAGGTGAACTTCATGAAGATTATTCGCTCACGCACGCACGCACTCTTCTGCGCAAGCACAGAAGTTTCTACGCGTGCGCAGAAGCGTTTTCATGACGTCAGGGTCAGTGGGCGGAGCCTTCCGCTGGTTTTACTACCGGTTCTATAGAACCAGTGCAAACCGGGGGCAACCCACCACTGCATGGCACTCTAGGAAAGTTTATCTTGTCGTGTCAACCAGTCTCTGGGTGTTGCATTGCAGCATTTTAACCTTGTTCCTATCCACCTTTCAGGCCTGCAGTGGTGAACATCTTGAGCTACACAGCTACGGCATGCTACTGCCTTGTGGAGCTGACCGTTTCCGAGGTGTAGAGTATGTGTGCTGCCCCTCACGCCCACCAGCCATCAGGGTGGAGCAAACTACGGAGGGTCCCCCAGTGGTTGCCCATTTAAGGGAGGAAGCCCTGCGCAGGTGAGCCGATGAGTTTGAGCAGATCCAGCTGCATAGGAAGGCGGTTAAGATTACATTGAGACCAAATCTTAGCCCTTGCAAAGCTTATTTAATCTAGAATGTTCCTGGAACTGGATCTTAAAGGGGAGATCTGCAAGGAAATGTTTAGATATATGTGTGTGTGTGTGTGTATGTACCTATGCATATACAATTTATCATTTTATTAGTAGGGTTGCCAGGTCTGCTTCCAAAAAATAGCGGACAAGGGGGGGGGGGTTAAGTAGTAAAAAAATAAAAAAAATTTACAATTAAATTATATATTTTCTTACAAACATTTTAACACGTATTAAAATAATCACATTCAAAACTTTACTTAAAATTCAAAACATCAAATATATTATAATAATATGTAAAATATTAAATTACATTTTACTTTGTTGTATTTTTTATTTGACTGTGCAGCTTTGATCAATTCTTTGTGTTTAAGGAATAATTCTTTAATTTCAGTACAACGTTGAGAAATATTAAAAAATATACAATCATAAAGCTTTTGAATAAAAAAAATGTCCACTATTTTGTGGGGAAAAAAATAGTGAACATAATGTGAAAAATGCGGACTGTCCGCTCAAATAGTGGACACCTGGCAATCTTATTTATTAGTGCGACAGCCTCACGAACAGGAGGCTGTGAGTTCGATCCTAGGTAGCGAGAGATATTTCTCTCTCTGGGCACAATGAGTAATTATCTGCTGCGAACTCTGCATTGGCAACAGGAAGGGCATCAGGCCAGTAAATACTCAGGTCCATTCAGTTGCCCTGACTCCACCCCAATGTAAGGGATTACATTACGGGGTCATTAAAAGACCAAAAAAAAAAAAGTAGCGCAAAATTGAAGACACTGCTCCTACAGGATTATATAGTTGAATAAGAATATTTTCCTTTTCCCATGGGGAAAAGTCTCCCTAGTCCCTTTCCCCTGCTCCTCAAATGCTTCTTCTTGCTTGATGGACTTGTTTGCGATCTTAACTGGATGGATCTTTTCTTCAGCAACAAAGTACCAACAGGGCGTATTCCCACAGAGGAAGAAAGCTTGGAATTGGAGGAAGACAGGAATGTGGATGAAGAAGAGGAAGAGGAGGTGGAGGAGGAGGAGGAGGAAGAGGAGGAGGAGGAAGAGGAAGAAGAGGAAGAGATTCCTGGAGAGAGTGCTCCTGACTCTAACCGTTTCCGTACTGCCTGGGATGACTATTATGTGGAACCAGGGTACTATGATGACAGCATCACTCAAACCACTATCACCACTACAACTCAGACCACAGAAGAAGATGTCAAAGGTAAGCAGTGGAGGGAAAGACCCAGGGGTGAAATCCAGTAGGTTCTGACAGGTTCTGCAGAACCGGTAGCGGAAATTTTGAGTAGTTTGGAGAACCGGCAAATACCACCTCTGGCTGGCCCCAGAGTGGGGTGGGAATGGAGATTTTGCAGTATCCTTCCCCCAGGAGTGGGGAGGGAATGGGGATTTTGCAGTATCCTTCCCCTGGAGTGGGGTAGGAATGGGGATTTTGCAGTATCCTTCCCCCAGGAGTGGGGAGGGAATGGGGATTTTGCGGTATCCTTCCCCTGGAGTGGGATGGGAATGAGGATTTTGCAGTATCCTGTCCCTGGAGTGGGGTGGGAATGGAGTTTTTGCAGTATCCTTCCGCTGGAGTGGGGTGGGAATGGGGATTTTGCAGTATCCTTCCGCTGGAGTGGGGTGGGAATGGAGTTTTTGCAGTATCCTTCCCCCTGGAGAGGGCTGGGAATGGGGATTTTGCAGTATCCTTCCCCTGGAGTGGGGAGGGAATGGGGATTTTGCAATATCCTTCCCTTGCCATGCCCACCAAGCCACGCCCACAGAACCAGTAGTAAAAAAAATTGAATTCCACCACTGGAAAGACCCATCTTAAGAGTCAACCTCATAGAGCACCTTCCAAGGTCCACGTTCTTTCTTGCTCTTCCTTACCATCTCAACCTCCCAAGGGAGAGACCATATCAATGCAGAGAGAGAAGGGTAGCCTCTCATTGCTTCTCTGGATGACCACACGGTTAGATTAAATGTGTAAACAGGGGGAACATCATTTTCTAAAACCTTTTTGGCCTCCTGAGAGCCGCAGAGGGTGTTGCTGGTGATTTCATGATGTCCCCAGAGGTTAAAAAAAAAAAAAAGTTTGGCCTTTGAGGTTGTTTTGATGGATTTGAGGTTCAGTTATCCTCAAATGTCTCTAAGCTAAAAAAACCTGGATGCTCTGGGACTTCAAAAGAGGCCCGGAGGGGGCAGAGTATCTGAAGGCCATAGGCCAGAGGTGTCAAACTCAAGGGCCAAGGGCCGGATCCGGCCTGCGGATGCTTAGATCTGGCCCACAGGTCTGCCCTGGGAACAGTGAAGGACTGGCCCACTGTGCCTCTACCAGCAAAAGCGGACCTTGGGACAGCCACATGCTGCCCTCCCGAGCTCCATTTTCGCTGTCAGGATGCTCGAGCCCAACACGAGTGATGTCGAGCTGGCCACGCCCACTCCAGCCCCCCTTCCGAGGTCAAACACAACCCTGATGCGGCCCTCAATGAAATCGACTTTGACACCCCTGCTGTGGTGGGTTGCCCCCGGTTCGGACCGGTTTGCAAGAACTGGTAGTAAAACTGGCGGGAGTCTCCGCCCACTGACCCAGACGTCATCATAGGTGATCTGCGCGCACGCAGAAGAGCGCATGCGGGCGCGATGCGAACCGGTAGTAAAGGTAAGTAGAAACCCCCCCTGCACCCCTGCCATAGGCAATGGTTAGAAATCTTTGGGTTACAAGTAGTCCTTGATTTACAACCATTTATTTAGTGACCATTTGAAATTACAAAGGCACTGAAAAAAGGGATTTATGACCATTTTTCACGCTTGTGACCATGGCAGCATCCCCCGGGTCACGTGGTGAAAATTCAGATGTCGAGAACTGCTATGTACAGCATTCATAATAGTTGTAGTGTCCCAGGATCATGGGATCACCTTCTGTGACTTTCTGACAACCAAAGTTAATGGGGCAGCAACAGTCCTGTTGCTAACTTAACAACTGTGGTGATTCACTTAACAGCTGTGGCAAGAAATATCATAACATGGGGCAAAAGTCACTTAACTGTCTTGCTTAGCGACAGAAATTTCGGGCTCACGTGTGGTTGTAAGTAGAGGACTACCTGGGCATCTAGAACAGGGGTGTCAAACTCAATTTCATTGAGGGCCTCCTCAGGGTTGTGTTTGACCTCGGGGGGAAGGGGGCATGGGCAATGGGCATGGCCAGCATGAGATCACTTGTGTCAGGGGGGCGCGTGTGATGGCCCAAGCGAAAACGGGTTCCCGAGCTCCGTTTTCAGCTGGGACAGCCTCCTGCAACCCTCTGCCAGCGAAAACAGAGCTCGGGGGGGACCATGCATGGTCCTCGTGAGCTCCATTTTTGGCTGGGATGGCCTCCTGCCAGCAAAAACAGAGCTCAGGAGGGTCTCACTCAACCCTTGTGAGTTCCATTTTCGCTGGCAGAGGCATTGCGGGCCAGTCCTTCGCTATTTCCAGGGCGGCCCCGCGGGCCAGATCTAAACACTCCGTGGGCCGGATATGGCCCCCGGGCCTTGAGTTTGACTCCCCTGATCTAGAAGAAGAAAAAAGACCACCGTAGGAAGACCATTAATGGTGAGAGAAGACCTTTGGCATTTTTTTCTCAAGGCTTTCTCAGAACTTTGAGCCAATGGCAGCCATGGTAAAATCATTGCTGAAGGACAGATCAAGAGAGCCTTGGTACTACAGTGGTTTAAAGCACCCTGTTATTAACACAGCTGCCTGCAATTTACTGCTGGTTCGAATCTCTCCAAGGCTCAAGGTTGACTCAGCCTTCCATCCTTTCTAAGGTAGGTTAAATGAGGACCCAGTTTGTGGGGGCAATAAGCTGACTTTGTATAAATATACAAAAGTATGAAGGCTATTGCTTAACGCACTGTAAGCCGCCCTGAGTCTCCGGAGAAGGGCGGCATATAAATCAAATTAAAAAAAAAAAGAGAGAGAGAGAGGACTAGAGATCCTGCAAAATAGGGACCTCTGGGGCATGGAAAGTAGAGCGGCAAGATGCCAGCTATTACTAGGTTGAGAAAGAAGGAAATGCTCAGCTATTCAGCTGCTTCTCTGAGTGCCCATCACCTCCTCCTCTTCACAATGGGAAGTCTGTTTTTGGAGACAGCGCTGAACCTGGCTCTCCCTGACACTAAGGGGTAGATGATGCTTAGAATCAAAGCCTCCTTCGGAGGGGGAAACGAGGGGGCTCGCGTGCTTCCTTCCGTCCTGAGCCAAATTACTGCGGGATGCTGTGCCCAAATAGATCTGCACGCCTGGATGGTTTTAAATATCCAAGATAGGTGACTTCTGCAGGGTCAGGCATATTTTAACAGAGGAAGCGATTGCGTGCGCTTTGGAATGCAAATCCATCGATGTCAGGCCGCTGCAGAAATTGGGACCCACTGAGGAGAGTAATTGAATCTTAATTATATTCCAGGAAGAGCAGGGATTGAATTGCAGCTGAATTTCTGAGCGAGTGAGAATCCTGTCGTAATTACACTGAGCCAGATCTCAAACCTTTCGCTAACTCGTGCAGTGCCGCCCTCTCTCAAGGAGGAATTGGATTGTCTCTTATACCTAGTCCTCATCATGTCCGTCAATAATGGATGAGTGTTTACATTCTCGGCATTCCTAGGCTCCCCTTTTTAGATAAGTCCACCGTTTTTAGGCTGGATTCACCTACTAACTGAGCCCTGGTATATAGCAATAGCACTTAGACTTATTTACTGCTTCATAATGCTTTATAACAGGGGTCCCCAACCCCCGCTTCTCATTCCCATCCATGGACTGGCACTGAAAACCAGGCCACGCACACAAGCCCCATCCTTAGGATGCAGGCCAGTAGTGGGTTTTACTTACCTTTGCTACCGGTTCGCTATTGGGAGCACGAGCCTCCCGCCACCGCCGCTACCAGTTCGCCAAAACCGGGGCGAACCGGTAGCAACCCACCACTGATGCAGGCAGCATGCAAAACCACACCCCTCCTGTCTGTGGAAAAGTCTCTCTCCACGGAACCAGTCCCTGGTGCCCAATCTTTTGGGCACCCCTGCTTTACAGTCTTCTCTAAGCGGTTTACAGAGTCAGCATATTGCCCCCAACAATCTGGGTTCTCATTTTGCTGACCTTGGAAGGACGGAAGGCTGAGTCAATGCTGAGCCAGTGAGAATCGAACCGCTGGCAGCCGGCAGAATTAGCCTGCAATACTGCATTCTAACCACTGCGCCGTCATGGCTCTTATGTAATCCTTCCCATTTGCCATGCAGCCTGGAACCAAAAGTTGTTATTGTCCAAAACATTTCAAAGGCAACAGCTTATGTTATCTCTGCTTTAAGACCGATAAGAATAAGCCTGGTCTTGTGTAACATGATTGCTGTCTATACAGTGACTCCAACCCCTCGCCCAACGGACGGGGTGGATGTTTATTTTGAGATGCCTGGAGATGGGAATGAACACGCCAACTTCCTGCGAGCCAAGATGGACCTGGAGGAGCGGCGCATGAAACAGATCAATGAGGTAATGGCTGGACAGACAGGAAGGAGGATTTGCTCAGCTTGCAGATATGGAAGCTTTCATTGTATGCTTAAGTTTGGTGACTTCAGACACACCCATGGGGCCATCAAAGGATTTCTCTTGACAGATTGCACCCCTACAATGATGGGGACGATCTATGGTAATTCCGTTAGAAATGATGGATGTGCAATATAAACCATACAGATTTGTAGGAGCCATGTCTAAGTCTGTCTGTCTGTCTGTCTGTCTGTCTTTCTTTCTTTCTTTCTTTCTTTCTTTCTTTCTTTCTTTCTCCTTCCTTCCTTCCTTCCTCCTTCATTTCCTCTCCTCCATCCCTCCCTTCCTTTTCTTTCCTTCCTTTTCCTTCCTCCCTCCCTCCCTCCCTCTCTTATCTTATCTTCTTTCCTTCCTTCCTTCCTTCTTCCTCCCATTTCCTTCTTTCCTCCCTCTCCCTCCTTCATTTTCTTTCTTCTTTCTTTCTTTCTTCCTCCTTCCTTCCTCCCTCATTTCCTTTCCTCCATCCCTTCCTTCCTTCCTTTTCTTTCCTTCCTTTTCCTTCCTCCCTCCCTTCTTTCCTTTTCCTTCCTTCCTTCCTCCCGCCTTCCGTTTCTTTCTTTCCTCCCTCTCTCCCTCTCTCCTTCCTTCATTTTCTTTCTTCTTTCTTTCTTTCTTCCTCCTTCCTTCCTTGTTTCCTTTCCTCCATCCCTTCCTTCCTTTTCTTTCCTTCCTTTTCCTCTCTCCCTCCCCCTTATCTTCCCTTCTTTCCTCCCTCTCTCCCTCCCTCCCTTCATTTTCTTTCTTTCTTTCTTTCTTCTCTCTCTCTCTCTCTCTCTCTCTCTCTCTCTCTCTCTCTCTCTCTCTCTCTCTCTCTCTTACTTTTCTGTTGCTTCTTAAAGAATTATTTCATGGGGAAATAGTACACGTTTTGCAGATCAGATTATTTTTTTTAACTTCAAGTTTGTATCAGAAGAGACCATGTTGAGCCACTATTATAAGTTAACAGTGTCAGCAGTGAAGTTGTTGGTTTTCTTTTCTCTGGAGGTTTTTAAGAAGGGAGTGGATGGTGGCCTCCCAAGATTGGTTTATTTGGTTTTCCTGCACATCATAGAGAGTTGGACAAATGATCAACTCCACAGTTCTGTAAGTCCATGACTCAGGAAAACAGCTTCCTGTTCCTTGCGCAGGCAGATCGTTCTCTCTAGCTTTGAGAGACTGGGAGTCAGGATCTGATGGCTTAGTAAAGTTGGATCACCATGCAGACTGGTAATCAACTTGCAGCAAGGAGAAGACCATGTTCAATGTCCCAAAGGTGCTTTTTTTCAAGAGGCAATTGGACTTTCTGGTTTTTCTTTGGAAGACGTTTGGCTTCTCATCCAAGAAGCTTCTTCAGTTCTGACTGGATGGCGGGAGCTGAAGAAGCTCTTTGGATGAGAAGTGAAATGTCTTCAAAAGAAAAACCAGAAAGTCCAGTTGCCTCTTGATAAAAACATCTTTGGGACAACCATGACCTGGTTTAGAGACCATGGCTCGATGGCAGAGGGATGGAAGGATAGTCAGTACAACCATCAGAACTGATGAAGCTTCTTGGATGAGAAGCGAAACGTTTTCCTCCTCTTCCTGAAGGAAGAAAAGCACCTTTGAGACAACTATGACCTGGATGATTGAGAATCTCCACAGACAACAGAAACTGCTTTTCCAGAACCAGTTTCTATAGTAGAAAACCTTTATATTGATAACTGTCCTTTTGTTATGATTTCACAGGTGATGAAGGAATGGGCTGAAGCTGACAACGAAGCCAAAAACTTGCCTAAAACAGACCGACAAGCCTTGAACGAGGTGAGGTTGGCCAACCATCTCATTGAAACGCCCCTCCCTTTGTATTTTAATGTTTGTTTGGGGAATTTAATAAAGATATTTTTTAAAAATAAATCCATCTCAAGATTAGGTGAACTAGTAGATTAGCCAGGAGATCCCAAACTTGTGGCTTTCTTGACCCAGGGCGATACTGTTGTCCTTTCCACTCAGGTGTTGGAATTAGCTTTCCATTTCCATGGCTGCCATTTCGGGTTCTGCGTGGTTTACAAATTCAAGTTAGTTTCAGGAAATTGTTTTAAACGGTTTAGCTGAGCTGGAATTACAAGGCCCCTCTGTGTTCTCGATCTGTTGTTTGATTCTATTCTGTGTTTATAATAGTTGCATTCTTTTTTGTTTTTTTTAATTGGAAAACAATTTGAATGGATTCCTACTCTGAGAGAAAGCCCAAACATGTTTTTAACCAAAAACAAAACAAAAGTTGAATCAACCCCCATGGCCTCGTATCTGTTTCTTTTGGCCTGTCTGTGTGCAGATGTTATAGCTTGTTTTTAGTGCACATTCATTGATAGCTGCCAGTTTCCAAACATTGATTTTTTTTTTTTTTTAAAAAGAGTAATTTGTAATAAATCTCCACATATCGGGGACTAACTTCCCTTATAGAGATTTGTCTCGCAAACCCCCACTGATGATTTTTTGGGTTCTCTCCTTAAAAACCTTAAACTTAGGTGTCTTAAAAAGCTGAGATGCTTATGTTGCTCTTGTAAAATTTTTAGACTCTACCATTTTTCATACAGTAGAGTTGTTAAAATGTGTGCCAATCGTTTAATTATCTTTTTGTCAAAATATTTTAAGCCATCCTGGGTTTTTTATTTGACAGCCAGGGTATAAACTCTCGAAACACATTCAAGTAATTAATTAAACATCTGCTTCTAGGAGAATAAGCTCTGCATGGAACGCTTTGTTGTGTTTGGGTTTCATTGTCTCTATAGGTGGTTTGAGTAATTTTAAGCTATTAATGCTAATTTTATTGCGTTTCAAGGAATTTGATGTTGTCGCTTTGCTGTTGAGCTACCTTGAGCCTTCGGGAGAAAAAAAGGGAGTCTGCATATGTTTGCATGTGTGTTTAGGAATATAATTTTATATTTTGCTGTAATAAAACTTCCAGGGTCTTTCACCCAAGGTTTTTGCCAGGTCCATGTTCACTTACCTTTTAATGGTACAGTATTAGTGCATCAAAATCATGTGAAGTATTTAGTACCGCTTTATAATGCCTTGGTAAGGCCACACTTAGAATACTGCGTTCAGTTTTGGTCACCACACTATAGAAAAGATGTTGAGATGCTGGAAAGAGTGCAGAGAAGAGCAACAAAGATGATTAGGGGGCTTCTAAAATATATGAAGAATAGCTGTAGGAATTGAATATATCTACTCTAGTGAAAACAAGGACTAGGGGTGATATGATAGCGGTGTTCCAATATCTCAGGGGCTGCCACAAAGAAGAGGGAGTCAAGCTATTCTCTAAAGCAACTGAGGGCAGGACAAGAAGCAATGGGTGGAAACTAATCAAGGAGAGAAGCAACCTAGAACTAAGGAGAAATTTCCTGACAGTGAGAAGGACTCACTTCCAGAAGTTGTGGCTGCTCCAACACTGGAGGCTTTTAAGAAGAGACCAGAGAGCCATTTGTCTGAAATGATAGGGTCGCCTGCTTGAGCTGGGAGTTGGACTAGAAGACCTCCAAGGTCCCTCCTAACTCTTATTCTGAAATATCCTGAATGGCTTCTCTCTTCTTCTTGCTTTCTAGCACTTCCAATCTGTCCTCCAGACACTGGAAGAGCAGGTGGCCGGAGAGCGCCAGCGGCTGGTGGAGACCCACCTGGCCCGTGTAGTAGCACTGCTGAATGATAACCGTCGTGCGGCACTGGAGAACTACTTGACTGCTGTTCAGAACGACCATGCCCAGGTAATTCAAAAGGGTAGAGGAAGGCAAATGTTAGCTTGGAGAATGGTATGTGAGATTTGTACATAAGCTGAGCTGGGAGAACGAGAAGCAGACTCTGCATGTGGATTGCAAACGAAGTTGACCGTGAGCTTGGGATAGCACCAGCGCTGGGCTTCAAAAATTTTAGCAAGGGGTTCTCTGCCTGGTTGCTGGGATTCAAAATTTTTTACTACCGGTGCTGTGGGCGTGGCTTGTTGGGCATGGCATGGCTTGGTGGGTGTGGCAGGGAAAGGATACTGTAAAATCTCCATTCCCACCCCACTCCAGGGGAAGGATACTGTAAAATCTCCATTCCCTCCCCACTCCAGGAGAAAGTTACTGCAAAATCCCCATTTCCTCCCGATCAGCTGGGACTCGGGAGGCAGAGAATAGATGGGGGCGGGGCCAGTCAGAGGTGGCATTTACCACTTCTCCGAACTACTCAAAATTTTCACTACCGGTTCTCCAGAACTGGTCAGAACCTGCTGAATAGCACCTCTGGTTTCCTTATATGAGCAACTTTCCAAAGTCTCTTGCTTTCCCAGTATGCTATACTCCAGCTCCTGAAATCCTCAGCCAGAATAGCCACAGGCCATATCTAGATGAGGATTTAGGTCATCCAGCACATCTGGAAAGCAGCGTTGAAGAACGCTGATGCAGACAAGGTAACTGCAGAATGGCAAGTGGGGAGCTTCATTTACTCCTCCGCCCCAACCCCCCATTCTATGTATTGGCTTCCTGCTAAAATCCCAGAAGTCACATCTAGGCAATGACATCCAGAAATAAAACAGAGTTCGGTTCCTCCCACTTCTTCTGTGCTTTGTTCCTAACTCTAAAATTTGGGGGGGGGGGGGGTTGTAGGATAATGGGGTTGGTTTTTTTTTTCAACTGCTCTGCCAAAAAAAATTTGTCTGCGTTTTTTCTTTCCTTTTCTCACTCAGTTTGATTTCTTTTTTTCAAAGAATTTCTCGGTTGAAATTCTCGTGGGTAAAATACAGTTTTCTTGTCCTCTCTGAGTCTGGTTTTTTTCTTGCAGACGGTTCATTACCCAAAATAGGTAACGTCATCCATGCTAGTTCTGATGATGTTGCCTAGATTGGGTAATGAGTTTTCTGTAAAAAAACAACCAAGATATGAGAGCACCAAGGACCTCTCATTTCAACACTGAGATACAGATATTCTCCTTTATTAATTTTATTTAAAATTATGAACATTAATTTTATTAATATTTATTAAATATTAATTTATTAGTTTAAATATTAATTTTCTTGTCCTTGTTAGTGGGATGGACACATCCCACTGAGCCACGGTGGCGCAGTGGTTAGAATGCAGTACTGCAGGCTACTTCTGCTGAGTGCCGGCTGCCTGCAATTTGGCAGTTTAAATCTCACCAGGCTCAAGGTTGACTCAGCCTTCCATCCTTCCGAGATGGGTAAAATGAGGACCCAGATTGTTGGGGGCAATAGGGCGATTCTGTAAACGGCTTAGAGAGGGCTATAAAGCACTGTGAAGCGGTATATAAGTCTAAATGCTATTACTATTGCTATCTTTCCTAATAATATAGTATGCCAAAATGGGGATCTTAGCATGTTAAGTATGCCAAGGTCCATATGGAAAGCACTCACAATTTTTATTTTTCTTGTGGCCCCTGTAAACATCTGTAAACATCATGCAAAGTCAGGTCTCCCATCACTTTTGTTCAGCTCCTGATGGCCACGTAGATGTCCATGATCCATGTTGTCTCCAGGATGGCAATACCACAGAGAGTTACCACTGCCTTACCTTCCCACTCTTTTCAGCTTTCTAATCTAGTGCACAGCCCTTCCAAGTCTCATTCTGTTTAGCTTTGGTTGGATTTTGGTTGTGCTTCCACCTGTACTTATCTGTGCTGGAAGTGAAGGAAACCAAGAGAGGCAAGTAAGAGGATCCCATCTGCTCAAAGGCCAACTATTGAGAATCGGGCAAGGAACAAATCAGCCAAGATTCAACTAATTTATGTCACACTCCTCTTTTGACACAGCCTGACCGCATCCTGGCAGCTCTGAAGAGATACGTACGGGCCGAACAGAAAGATCAGCGCCACACTCTCCGCCATTACCAGCACGTGGCAGCGGCTGATCCTGAAAAGGCTGAACAAATGAAGTTCCAGGTATGGTTTTCTTCTGCCTATTGCCGCCATCTTGCGTCTTTGCAATTACTGTAGAACAGTGTTTCATGCTGGCTGTGGAATTCTGGGAGTTGAAGTCCACACATCTTCAAATGGGCAATGCTGAGAAGCACTGCTCTAGAAGGAACCATTTTCCATTATTGTGTGTTCTCCCAGGTGTATACTCATCTCCATGTCATTGAGGAACGGATGAACCAAAGTCTTGCGTTGCTGTACAAGAATCCCCAGCTAACTCAAGAGCTCCGAGGAGACATAGGTACATGGGTCATATCCTTCATATCCCAAATATCATCCCTCCTCAACTCTTAAATTAAATCTTCTGTTCTTCACTCACCCTATTGCTTGTAGAGTAGGATGCCTTCCCAATTAGGTCAGCCTGCTCTTAAGTACTATACAAACAGTGGTTACTTCAGTAGTTAGTTTGATTGGTTACTTAAGTTGATATTCTCATAGTATCATTTCTACTACCTAGGGTGAGTAATTTTTGAAATACTTTTATATCAGGGGTGGGTCCTACTTACCTTTACCAGTGGTTCGCAATGGGATCGTTCGCACGTGCTCACTCCGAAGTTTCTGCACATGCACAGATCACTGATGATGACATCCGGGGTGGTGGGCGGGGCCTCCCACTGGTTTTACTACCGGTTCTTGTGAACCGGTCCGAACCGGGGGCAACCCACCACTTATATATATATCCAGAGGAAGGAAGAGGCACTGTAGAATGCCCCAAATTTTACAGTTCTGAACTGAAGAAGCTTCTTGGATGAGAAGCAAAATGTTTTCAAGGAAGTTCAGTTGCCTTTTGGAAAAGCGCTTTAGGGACAACCATGTTCTGGATGATGGAGAATCTCCATAGACATTGTAGAATGTCCTATTATGAGAAAAAGTGTCAATGTAAAGGGAAATTATAGGTGGATCACACTGTCAGCCAGATTCTTAGGCTGATTTTGGCATTTTATTGAGTGCTTCCCAAGCACCTGGAATTATTATTTCTTCTTAAATTGCAAAATACCTTGGTCTGGCCTAGGTGTCCATCTGCAAAGTGCATCTGTCCTACTGGATGAAGGGCTAGATTTTTTTCAGAAGGAAAGTTCTCCTATAAAGAATGAATGAATCTGAGCATCTTGTCAGGGTTCCGACGGATGCCCTAATTAAATCATGAGCCTCCAGCCAAGCTTCAAAAGAAATCCAGTTATTTATTAGGAGCTTCATGTTGGCACATTCCAAGTGAAGCCAACTCTGACTCCACCTAATTTATGACCCAGGCATGACCCTGTTTCCCCCCTCCCCCCAGGGTGTGCCATCAGTCACATTCACCAACGGAGCAATTTCACGGGTTGTAGAGATCACTCCCCTCCAGTCGCTGTGGGTAACCCTGGGAGACAGCCTTGAGAGAGATATGTCTGGAATGTGCTTTTGTTTTTGGCTGCCATGCTGCTTCACCAGTTTTCCCATCCCTCTTACCTATGGCAACTTGAGAGCAGGCCAGGAATGCTTTGCGAGTTGACACATCTCTTGAAATAAAAACCTTTGCAAAAAAAAATTGTGAGCTATTGTAGCAGACAAGGTAGAGTCTCAAAACTCTAAGATAGGGCTCCAAATAACTTACTCCCCATTTCTCTACCTTCTAGAGGAGCTCCTGCGATCCGAACGGGTGTCCACTAATGACCTTCTTACTACCTCCATCTCCGAGACCCGCACCACAGAAGAGTTCCTACCCATGGACAGTGGCGAGGATCTAGCTGCTGAGAGCCATGATGGAGAAGGTGGGTCAGATAAATTGCTCTTCACTGCTTTCTCGAGTCTTTGCCAAAGGTCAGGAAGCTAGAAGGAGAAAGCTACCTAGTTCTGAAACATCTCACTAGATCTTAGTTTGCAGAACATGAAAAACATGTTCCCAGTTTGAAACAGAAAATAATTACAATCTTTATTGTAATTATTATTACAATCTTTATTGTAATTACAATCTTCCTTCAGTTTTTAAGGTTTTTAAAGGTTTTTAAAATCAGCAGAAGGAAAACAGCATGGTGATTCATTTTTGTTTCTGGAACTCACCGCCATCTGTGTATCTTCTGCCTTTGGGGTCTGAATGTGGTTCTTTGCATAGTCAGCTAGAGTTTTAGATTGGATTTGGCATTTTTATCCACCTATCAAGTCCTTTCCAAGGACCTGGGTTGAGCAGATGTTGCTGTTATTTATTTATTTTATTTATTTTTATTTATTTTATTTTGTCGAGTACATATTAGATAATATATATAAGTATAAGCATGAACTGAATACATAAAATGAATGCAATTAAAGGGAACATTAGGGCAGGGACGGTATTAGATGGTGTTAAGCTATCGTCACAGGATGTAAGCTGTTCCAAGTAAAAGTGCTTTTTGCAATTGACTGGTAGTGAGTTTGTCAATGCCAAAGGGTGTTCAATTTTTTTTTTTTTAATTTGATTTATATGCCGCCCTTCTCCGGAGACTCAGGGCGGCTTACAATGTGCTAAGCAATAGCCTTCATCCTTTTGTATATTTATACAAAGTCAGCTTATTGCCCCCACAACTGGGTCCTCAATTTACCTACCTTAGAAAGGATGGAAGGCTGAGTCAACCTTGAGCCTGGCGAGATTCGAACCTGCAGTAATTGCAGGCAGCTGGTCTTAATAACAGGGTGCTTTAGACCACTGTATTACCAAGGCTCCTCAGTTGCTCCAGTTGCTTTGGAACTGTACCCAAGGTGCCTACACTGTTGTTGTTGTTGTTGTTGTTGTTGTTGTTGTTGTTGTTGTATCTAGAGAACAGTTGAACAACGTAGCCAGTGGTGGGATTCAAATAATTTAACAACCGTTTCTCTGCCCTAATGATTTATTCCAATAACCAGTTCACCAAACTGCTCAGAAAGTTAACAACCGGTTCTCCCAAAGTGGTGCGAACCGGCTGAATCCCACCACTGAATGTAGCCTTAAACAATATTAGGATAGGCAGTTTCTGCTTGCAACTGATAGAAAAACAGATAAACCATTCGAAGATGTCAAAGTGCCAACAATATCAAAAATAGAAAAATACATTCCTGTTGTAAAAACGGCTGGTTCAGGTGATAGATTGTGTCAGCTAAAGGAAAATAACAATGAGCAGGCAAGCAAGTTGAGCAGGACAGCTAGTGAAATTCTCTAAAGCCAAAGATGCAGGGAAAAAAGATAGAAATTCTGTTACCTGTGATAGGGAAGGAGAGCACAATGGTACAAACTCAGCATTAAAAGAACATGCTTTACCTAATGTTGGCTGGGGAATTCTGAAGCCCACCCATCTTAAAGCTGCCAAAGTGGAGAAATATTGGCCTAAAACAATATTAGTAATATCCTTTCTTTTGGTAGGCAAAGTAACAAAATAATCCTATGAAATCAGCATACCGCAATTGTTAAAAGATAGGGGGAATGCTTAAAGTTTAGAACAAAAGTTTTAAGGTTTTAAAAGCACTATTAGGAATGGGATCTGATTATCCTCATAGAGTAAGATGTTCTATACATACGGGGCCAGCAAGAAACTATTTCCAAAGACAATCTGTTAATGTACTTCTGTTCTGACCGAGGCTTCCTGAGTCAATAAAACACACCAGTAGTTCCAAAAACCTGTTTTATTTGAACAGCTGTGAATTCTGTTCATTCACAGATGAGTCCCACATAGTTGTAAAGAGTTCTTCAGGATAAGGCTGATAATCACCCACCTTTATCTCCCTTGACACGCTGCCAAAGACCTAATTGGCAAAGCACACGGAGTCCAGAATCAAACAGAGCTTCAGACTTTAAACTGCACAGAATTAACAATGTTGCTTCCTGCAAAGGCCCACGTGCCTTTGCTCCTCTTTTAAGTCTTATGGGAGGGGCCAATCATCTCCCAGCCCTACTCCCTAGTCGTCACTTTTGTTTTAATAGTTCTTGCCTTCTGGCAGGTCAGTGCATGCACGCACTGGGAACAGGCTCCCCCTGTTCCTCTGCCTCGCTGAGGTCCGACTCTGGAGGCTCCGGAGGTAGCATGTACCACCCAAATGGCCCTTTCTCTGCCTCCGATGCAGAGCCCTCGTCCGAGCCTTCCCCAGATTCCAGGACTTGCCAATGTTCCTCCCCAGCCTCCTCACTGTCCAACTCTGCTGCCAGCTCCACAGGCTGCTGGCGGATCACAACAACATCCAATTTCTTTTGCCTTGATAAACTGGCTATTAGAAGAATGCAGATCTAAGCATCCCCAAAAGTCTAGCTTCCGTTCTTCCTCCATCATTTTCCATTTTCCCTCTCTGATGTTTATAATCCTGCTGATGTCAAAGTTACGCTAGCAATAGCTTCCCATTAGCACAAAGATATGGCAAGAGTAACGCAACAGTTTTGCCTCCGGCACAAGGAGAAAGATAGTCAGCAGATTTCAAGGACAAGCAGCTCTCTGAAACTCATGGCTGGTTTTGATCTTGGTCCCTGATGGAGAACAAAAATAATACGCTCCCGAAAGTGACTGGTAAAACTCTTTTCTTTCTTTTTCTTTTCTTCTTCTTCTTCTTCTTTTTTTTTTTTTTTTTTTTTTGCTCTGATGGAATGAAAGGTAATGAGAACTGTTTTTTTTTTTTTAATTAAATCCAATTAGGGCCATGATTGGAAAGATTTAGTAGTCTGCGGAACTGGCAGTTTAAGAGCACATAAGCACTGCCTTGCTGATTTAATCAAAAGAAGTACAGGGGTACAAAAGAAGTAGAAGAAGTAAACGACTTACAATCATTCGTTTAGTGACGGTTCGAAAATACGGCACTAAAAAAAAGTGACTTATGACCAGGGGTGGTATTCACGCTACTGGTTCGCAAATGTGAGTGCGCGCGCATGCGGAGAGCATCAAAAACGGGTCATGATGACGTCCGGTTGGGCGGGCGGAGCCTCCCACAGCCGCCGCTACCTGTTTGCCCGAACCGGATAGAACCGGCTGAATACCACCACTGCTTATGACCGTTTCTCATACTTAGGACCGTCGTGCATCCCCATGGTCATGTGATCAATATTCAGGCACTTAGCAACTGGCTCATATTTATGACGGTTGCAATGTCCCGGGATCATGGGATTATAGCTTTTGCAACCTTCTGACAAGCAAAGTTAATGGGGAAATCACATTCACTTAACAGCTGCAGTGATTCACTTAATAACTGTAAGCAAGAAATGTTGCAAAATGTGGTGAAACTCACTTAACAACTGTCTCACTTAGCAAAATAAATTCGGGGCTCAATTGTGGTCATAAATCAAGGACTACCGGTATTGATTCCTGCATCTTAGATGAGAAGTATGCTAAATGGAGCTGCTTGCAGATTTGTCTCCCCTGTCTCAGCATCGTATTGTGTGTCTCTCGCCTCTTCTTCTCAAAATTATCTTTCTTTTTCTGTTCTCTTTTTCCTCTCTGCCATGCTCTCCTCCTCCTCTCCTTCTGATGCTGTTGTGGGGAATGGGCAGATTCTGAATCGGCTGACAAGAAAGGTAAGTTCTCAGCTCTACTTCTTCACGGAGTCCTTCTCTGCAGGCTTTAGTAGCAATGACTGAGACCAAAAGAAATGGGCGCGTGGATTGTTACCAACCGAGGCCTCTCTTCCTCTAACCCTCACCTGATTCTCTTCTCTTCAGCTTCAGGGCTGGCAGAATACGATTATCCAACTAGTGACAAAGCCCTGCTGTATGAGTATGAACATAAGGTAGGTACGGAAGACATATTCTGGCCTTTTGTTACTGTTTATTACAATGACATGCTCCTTTCTTCCAAAATGGAGAGAGAATTATATGAGGTCCTCTAAGACAATGTTTCTCAACCTTGGCAACTTGAAGATACATGGACTTCAGCCAGTGGTGGGATTCAAATAATTTAACGACTGGTTCTCTGCCCTAATGACTGGCTGGGTGGGCGTGGCCATGGTGGACGTGGCCAGGGTGTGTGACAGGCAGCAGTCCTGCACCCCCTGGGAGCAAAAACAGGCTGCCAGAGGGGGACGCACTGTCGCCCCCCGTGTGCCCCATTTTGGGCCTAGTAGGCCTACCTGAAGCCTCCTGGGAGCAAAAATGGGGCGTGTGGGGACTCCTGGAAGGGGCGGGGTGGGAAGGGAAGGAGCCAGCCAGCAATTTATCTACCGGTTTGCCCGAACCGGCTGAATTCAACCACTGACTTAAGGTCCCAGAATTCCCTAGCCACTCATGCTAGCTGGGAAATTCTAGGAGTTGAAGTCCACATATCTTCAAGTTTCCAAGGTTGAGAAGCACTGCTCTAGAAACTAATAGACCACCATTTCCACAACCCTAGGGCTAATGGTATATTTCAGAGTTCAGCAACATCTGGATGATAAAGAGAATCGGTATAGACTTAGACTTAGAATAACTTTATTGTCACTTTAAATGTACACTAATCGGCATACGTTAAAATGAATTTTTGTTGCATACAGCTCCCAAAGGGTCATCACCTCCACTATACACCATATAAACATGACAAAAATACAAATAAATGAATAAATAAATAAATATGCATATACCCACATATATTATATAGACTTTGGTCATTAGTGTTAAGCAAAGTTGATGGAGACGTCTCTTAATCTTACCTTATCCTAAGTAATTCAGAGCAATATATGTGGTTTCCCTCTCCCGTGGTGTTTTTCCCCCTCCTTTTTTATTGTGTTCTTACAAATCTTGATGCGGTACATTATTCAAAGGCGGTGATGTTTACGTAACGTCAAATTATTTGTTGTATAATAGAGGTTTTGATTTTAAGCTGATTACTTAAATATTGAGGGTTAATCTCATAACATCACTCAGAAAGAGGTCAGATTAGGAGACGGCTCCATCAACTTTGCTTGAGACTGGAGACCAAAGTCTGTACCAACTCTCTTTTATCATTTGTTGTTCTAGATCAGTGTTTCTCAACCTTGGCGGCTTTATTGGCAGCTTTAAGATGTATGGACTTCAATCGGCTGAAGCATGCTGGCTGGGGAATTCTCACACATCTTAAAGCCACTTAGGTGGCGGGGGGGGAAACAATGTTTTAGGTCATTGATTCAACATGGAAAAATGGCAATGGGCTTCTTATATGCAGTTTATTTATTTATTTAGCATATGACATATATACATGGACTAGCAATACATATTAACATTTCATTTGGATTAGCAGAAGACAATCTATATATATAAAAGCCAAATACCACTCACTCATCATGAAATCTCCAAAGCCTACAAACTTGAAATTTGGCATATATGTTCCTCTTGGCTTCTAGATGCTCACTAAGAAAGGATTTTTCGAAATGACCATCAGATCATTAGTATTTCATATACAGTATTATATTCACATGCTTTGATGCTAAGTAATTAGACGTTCTACTCCCCCTCCCCACCTGAAAGGAACTCTGTCCCAACTGCCAGTTGCCTTATATTAATACGCTCTGATGCTACCCCTTCGTTAAACCGGGCATGGGCATGGCCAGCGTGTGACTTATCTGGCCTGTGGGCTGGAACATTCTACTCCCCCTCCCCCTCTGTTCCAACTGCCAGTTGCCTTATATTAATACGCTCTGATGCTACGGAGTTACACATTCTACATTAAATTTCAGGCTTTAAGTGTCAATTTATCACGCCCGATCACATAGTTTTATAGCGAAGCATGGGTGTCCAGCTAGTAAAATATAAATGTTAAAAAGATCAATCTTCAAATACCAATGTCTAGGCCATCTAACCATTGAAGAGCAGCTACTGGATTAATAGATTCCCTCAGTTTACAGCTGATCACAATGTGATCTACAGTTTGACGTGGGACCCCGCAGTCACGCTGAGGGGAGGATATCATGTCCCATTTATACATGGGGTCCCGACAGATGCCATGTGAGGTGCGACACCTATTCAGGATTGTCCGTTGCTGATGTGGTAGTTCAAAGCCTGGTGTATTTTTTTTTTTTATATGCAGTGATATGTACCCATCCCATCTCTTTTCCATGTATTAACTTTGCAATGTCCAAGGAGACGTTTGAGATGCTTGTGCTTTCAAATGAATAATTGCTGTCTTGTGAAGGTTGATGCATTGCCATTATCCCATACCGGGGCATGTTTCTCCATGTTCCACTTTGAAAGAGAGAGAAAATGCATCTCTATTTAGGTTATATATTGGAGTAAAGGAGCTATGCACTCTATAAAGGATGAGGTTGCAATTGTCTCATGTGACTGGAAAGAGTTTGCACTAAGAGGAAGATAATGTTGCTGGATTGCCCATCCAGCTTTGCATCCCCCGGACTGTATCACTTAAATCAAAAACCATTCCCCCATCCATCCCATAGGTCAATGTCTCTGCCTCAGATGTCAAAGGCATGGTGTACAAGTCCCAAGAAATACAACGGGATGAACTGGTAAGTAGCTTTTCAAGGCACGCTCCCTTCCGCCTATCAAGAGGGCTTCAGCACCCCTTCAGCTTCCTTGTGAGTCACGTCTGCCCTGCCAAAAAAGCCAACACAGTTCTAGGCTGCATTAATAGGGGGATAGAATCAAGGACCCATGAAGTGTTAAATACCAATTTATAATGCCCTGGTAAGGCCACTCTTGGAATAGGGCAGCACGGTTTGGTCGCCGCGATGTAAAAAAGATGTTGAGACTCTAGAAAGATTTCCGAAAAGAAGCAACAAAGATGATTGGAGGGTTGGAGGCTAAAATATTTGAAGAACAGTTGCAGGAATTGGGTATGTCTAGTTTAATGAAAAGAAGGACCGGGGAGACATGATAGTAGTGTTCCAATATCTCAGGGACTGCCACAAAGAAGAGGGAGTCAAACTATTCTCCAAAGCACCTGAGGGCAGGACAAGAAGCAATGGGTGGAAACTAATCAAGGAGAGAAGCAAACTAGAACTAAGGAGAAAATTCTTGGCAATTAAAACAATTCATCAGTGGAAAGATTTACCCCCAGAAGCTGTAGGTGCTCCAACATTGGAGGATTTTAAGAAGAGATTAGACAACCATTTGTCTGAAACTTTATAAGGTTTCCTGCTTGAGCAAGGGGTTGGACTAGAAGACCTCCAAGGACCCTTCCAATTCTGTTATTTTGTTATAGGGTTTTTAATCCTTTAATCGTTTGGAAGCAGGAGACAAATAGTTAAAAAAATAAGGTCAAATGCAACTAGGCTTTTTGCTTTGGTTTTAGTATAAAGCCCCACCTTGATCTATCCGTGGAAAAATTTACATCCAACTTGGTCCAGAGAACTGTGCAAACTGCTCTCCATATAGAAACCTTTTTTTATTATTATTATTTTAAAGCAAAAACACAAAAGATTGTAGGCAAAACTCTGGTTTCTATCATCTCTCCAGTTCATTGTGTGTAAAAGTGTGGTGAAAGTTTTAAGTACGGAAAAACTTGGTGGGCTTGCGTGTGTTCGTTTGTTTTTGCTTTTGAATTCAAATAATGAATGAGCCACCCTGAAAATGAAGGGTGGCTTCATCAAATGAAGGGTGGCCTCATCCTTGAGGACGGTACAGTTCACCTCTCTTGTCCTCAAGAGCAGGCTCACCTCTTCTGTGTTTGTCTTATCCTGTCTCTGTGGTTGTCCTCGTCTATTGGGCCCGAGATACACAACTACCCAAAAGGACAAGAGAAATTCCACAAAAGTTATTGCAGCATCTCCTTCTTCCTGAAAATGCACTAATAATCAAAAACAGTGAGAACAAAGGTTGGCTGCATTGCTCCTTTCACTAGTTCTATAAGGCAGTTTCATATATTCTGGTCACTTAACAAGATATCATCTACACTAAGGTTTCACAAACTTGGCAACTTTAAGACCTGTGGACTTCAATTCTCAGAATTCCCCAGACAACATAGTTGGCTGATCTACACAAACGTTGTATCCTCATATTATGAAGGGAAAAGAGGATGTTTAGATTCAGAACCTCCATTCCGGAAATAATTCTGCATGGAGCAGAGGTGGGATTCACATAATTTACCTACCGGTGCACTTCGCTCTCACGCGCCACCTCCGTGCATGCGCCCGGCCTTCCGCGCTTGCACTTTGCTTGCGCGCGTGCCTTCCGCGCATGTGCCCGGCCTTAAAAATGTGCCTAAAAAGGACAGCATAGAGCTGGGGTGATTTCCGCTACCAGTTCTCCCGAACCGGTTGGCCCGAACCGGTCCGAACCGGCTGAATACACCTCTGGTATGGAGATATATCTCACACATTCATTCACATCAGATTAGACTTCATAATAAACATGCAAATGGCAGTTTGACTGCAGCATCTAAGCAGTCCTAGCTGATCTTGGAAACTAATCAGAATGGGATCTGGTTCATGCTTGGGTGGAGACCACAAGAAAACACCATCACCGTGTAGACTAACCTGAGGATTGAGAAAACATCCTAGAAAAAGGCAGTGCCAACCTCTTCTATATTGTTGTCAAGAGAACTGTACAGATAGAAGAGAATATTTGTAACTCAGCATTGAACTGTGGGGTTCTTGATGCTCTCTGAGCTTGGTGGTTTTCTTGCAGATGTTTCATTACCAAACTAGCTAACATCATCAATCCTGTCAATGAACTATACAGAACTATACAGTCACGTCCATGAAGTCTACAGGAATCCAGCTTGCCTTGAAAAAGACTTGGCTACAACTTGCTATACTTGTAGGTGGTGGCCTGAAGGAACTGCTTTGCTTACAGCTGTATATTTTAAATAACCAGGCCTCAACTTAGTGCCTCTTGGCCACTAGCCCCACGCATCATTTCCTTTTTGTTTGTGGCTGTGTCAATGTTCATAGTAGCATCCTATACAGATGAGAGAGATCACGTAGTAAGTCCCACTGCTGCCAGTCTTTATCAATGACATTGGTTTCAGGTGCCTGGGCTTTTCAAGGGTACATCAATTAAAGCTTGTAGCATCTGGAAAATGCCAAAAGGATCTGTGTAGATTTACAGGCCAAACAGATAGTTGACATCACCAGCTTTTGACTGGGAATTTTTTACTTTGGTTAGTTTCAGATCTCCTTCTCCTTCTCCTCCTCCTCCTCCTCCTCCTCCTCCTCCTCCTCCTCCTCCTCCTCCTCCTCTCTCTCTCTCTCTCTCTCTCTCTCTCTCTCTCTCTCTCTCTCTCTCTCTCTCTCTCTCTCTCTCTCTCTCTCTCTCTCCTATCCTATTTGGGTTATCTAGTCTTGGCAACTTAGCTATTGAAATTTGATATTGTAAAATTTTAATGTCATTTATCATATATTTTTAGATTGCTATTTTTGTAACTGTTTTATCTTTTTCCCTTTTTCTTTTCTGTTTTGTTTGAAAAGGCCTTCGGGCTATTCAATAAACTATACTATACTCTCTCTCTCTCTCTCTCCCCACAAAAGTATATTGAATGGCACTGCCTAGCATCTCTTTGGCAGGTTCTTGTGTGATCCCTATTCAATCATGTAATAATTCTGAGGTGTAGGGTTGTTTTTCTTTTTCTTTTTTGCTTCTTCCTTTTCTCAGACAGGAAGGCACAACCACTTTTCTTGAATTGGGTGTTATTGTTACAGCGAGCTCATATGATGTGTTACTTTAGGACTCTTGGGAGAATTCCATCTGCTGCCGGTGATTTATGAGTTTAATCTATTTGTTTGTTCTAAAGTGTCCTTTAAAGATGATTCTGTTTGTGTCACTTCTTCAGATTTATTGCCTTGGTGGAGAACAATTTGGATCTATTTTGCCAACCTTGCCTTTGTCTTGGGCAGATGCAAAGCAGTCATTTAACTTCTCAATAATATTTCTGTCTCCCCTAAGTGCTTTTTTTACATCTTGATGGTCTAATGACCCAAACCATTATGTCTGGCAAACTTCCTGCTTCTAATGCAATCCTTTTAACATTTTTCTCCTTGGCTTTTATACCTCTTATCCAGATTATATTTTCTTTTTTTCTTTCTTGGCCCAACCTTATTAGGCATTTTATTATGTTTCAACTGATAGTATTTCAATTCTTTGAGGATTTTTCCCCACACGGGCAATAGCTTTAATTTTTTTTCCTAAGGGACACATTTTTAAAATTCTATTTAGTTGCTCCAATGTTTTCTTTAAAACTGTCTTTGAAGAAGTCAAGCAAGCTCAATTTTGTCATTGTGGTTATATTCGTGCACGGGTTTTTTTGCATATATCTTAATGGCAGTGGTGGAATTCAATTTTTTTTTGCTACCGGTTCTGTGGGTGTGGCTTGGTGGGCGTGGTGTGGCTTGGTGGGCGTGGCAGGGGAAGGATACTGCAAAATCTCCATTCCCACCCCACTGCTGGGGGAAGGATATTGCAAAATCTCCATTCCCACCCCACTCTGGGACCAGCCGGTTCTCTGAACTACTCAAAATTTCCGCTACCGGTTCTCCAGAACCTGTCAGAACCTGCTGAACAGCACCCCTGCTTAATGGATGGTTTATAATTGGTCTTACATTTAGTTTAGTTTAGTTTAGTTTATTTAATTTGTATACCGCCCTACTCCCGAAGGACTCAGGGCGGTGAACAGCCACAGGATAAAAACACATACATACAAAATTTAAAACTGAATAAAACCGAATAAACAACAATTGTAGGTGTTGGGAGCTACAAATATTTGTGATTTTCATGTCAAGCTCTACAGTACACTTGGCTGAATTGGAAGTAAACAGGAGCAGTTTGAAGCCATCAGTTTTAATTATCTTGAGTGCTTACAGTAGAAAGGCGATGCTTAAATCTAGTAAATATATTTAAGGCTTCAAAATCTTGCTTGCTCAGCCATTATAGAAAGTATAGCTAGAGTAGAACTGGGGAGTTAATAGCTCCAGGATAAAGGAAAAGCTTCAAGGCTATTCAAAGCTGAGTTGCAAAATGCAGAGAAAATAGATTTTCATATCCATGTGCACATTTGGAGCCTTCTCAAACCGGCTCGCAAATATATTAAATCAGGCTTCTCCAGCTTTGATGCCCTCCAGCAATGTTGAATATCCAGAGCCTAGAAATTCCCAGTAGGCCTGGTTTTGTGAAGCTGAAGACACACATGTCTGGAGGGCATGAGATTTGGAGAGGTTGTAATCAATCAAGTGACAAAGCCGGTTTTAAATGGAGAATTAATTACAGTAGCAGAAGAGGCAGGAGCAGCTTCGGGAAAACTTGAGCATAAAGAAAAAGCCAGATGGATACGATCAAATGCTTATTTAACATCACATCCTTGTTCTGATAATGGCCAGAAGAAAGTCATCCAGTAAAGATATAAGCGTGATTGTAGTTTTGTTTTCATCAACTGAAAGTGAAAAAGATACTCTTTCTAAAACTAGAGTAAATATACAATCAGTAGTAGTCAAGGGTGGGCTGCTGGGGGTTTGCAGGGGTTCAGGAGAACCTCTAGCTAAGATTCTGTGCAGTTTGGAGAACCCGCAAATCCCACTCCTGGTTGGCCCCGCCCTCCCAGGACTCCCCATGCGGCCCGTTTTGGATGCAGGTAAGTGCAGGGTATGCGCAGAGGCTTGGAGAGGGCGAAAAACAGGCCTACTGGGAGTTTGGGAAGTTTGGCGGCCTCTGGAGCCTGGGGAGGCCGTTTTTACCCTCCCAGAGGCTCGGCGAAAGCCTCTGGAGCCTGGGGAGGGCAAAAGCGTCCCCCCTCCCCCATGGTGCAGGAGGTTGGCTAGGCCACGCCCACCATGACCACGCCCACCCAGCAGCTGGGCAGAGAACCCCTTGCTAAAAAATTTTAAGCCCACCCCTGATAGTAGTTGTATCTTATCTTTGATGGATGTCTTGACCTCCATCAATAGTTGTGGGTGGCCCTCCAATTTATGATACTGAAAACGTAGAGTAAATAGAGGTCTTCTAATCCAGCCCCGTTTGAACAGGAGACCTATATCATTCCAGACAAGTGGCTGTCCCGTCTCTTCTTAAAAGCCTTCAATGATGGAGCACTCACAACTTCTGAAGGCAAACCATTCCTTTGGTTCTGAAGGCAAACCATTCCTGTCAGGAAATTTCTCCTCAGTTCTAGGCTAGTTCTCTCCTTGATTAATTTCCATCCATTGTTTCTTGCCTTGTCTTCTGGTGCTTTGGAGAATAGGTTGACCTCCTCTTCTTTGAGGCAGCCCCTAATATTTGAACATTGCTATCGTGTCACCCTTAGTCCTTCATTTCTCTAGACTAGACATACTATATACACATACACCAGGCAGTAGTGACAAAAATGGCTCATCCCTATAGAAAGCCATGGGCCTCTCCCATAGATGTCAAGGGAGTTATTCGTTTGAACGTAAGGAAATAAGTACATCCTGCTGCCCCTTAGCCTTTTCATAATTGCCTCTTATTTACCAGGGACTGATTCTTGAAATCATGTTCTGAAGATATCATCTTTCCTTCATCTGGGATTAAAAACGGTGGAAAAGAAAAGAGATCTTTGCCTCATCAAATTGTTATGTGTGCTTTGTCTAATATCTCTACTATTCCCTCGGTTGCATGCTTAATTCCAGATCCCCATTAGTGTCAGTTGATTTTGGGCCCTGCGTACATCTGTTGTAACATAAAACTGCCTATATTTGGTCTTCTGGTGGTTGATTGTTAATTCAGCTTCTTTCCCACCCACCCCCAATAATCACTGGCATTGGGTTATTCAACCGGAAGCAAAAGAAAACTGGTTTGCATCTTAAAATTCCCTCCACAAGAAAATTTATCCTAAGGAGATTTAATCTTTTTTAAAAAACCACACCATTATTCTTTCCATGCCTGAGATCATCTCTGCTTCATATCCCATTCCACTTCATTGCTTATGATTTTCTTTTCATTGTGTCAGAAGAATAAGTAATTCTTCTGATTTGTGGACCCGTAAGGACGATAGCAGTGGTGGGTTTCACTTATCTTAACTACCAGTTCGCTCGTGCACACGTACATGTTTCGCTTGTGCGCGTGCCACTTCTGCGCATGCGCAGAAGCGTATTGGATGACGTCTGGGTGGGTGGGCGGAGCCTCCCGCCACCACTGCTACGGGGCGAACCGGTAGCAACCCACCACTGGACGATAGGAAATTGGGAGAAGAAATAAGAGGTGGAAACCACTTGTCTCTATGAAAAACAAACATTAGAAGCCGTAATCATAGCTTTGTTCTCTGCAAAATCCAGAGAGACAAAAAAAAAAACTCCATGCTTTGCTACTTTGGTGAGTGTTTGTGAGATGGGAGGTTGCTTTCAACAAACTATAATGCCAAACACAACAAACTGGCATGAAAAACAGTGTTTTTAGAACTCCAGTATGCCTTCAGACCCACGCAGCATTTTACATCTGAATTACAGATGCCTCAAGTGGAAATATTAACGTAAGCATTATTTGTAATCTCTAAAGTCTCTGAAAATCATACACAACTGAACAGACGAAGGCAGATTGTTTGTAGCAGTGTCCTGGGGCGTAAGAAGAAACCCAGTTCTCTATCTGCTGTGAATATTTAACAAATGCTGTAGGGATCAAAAGCTTACTTCAATTACTCCTGAACTTGGCAATGCTTGTCGTAATAGTTGCTAATCCCTTTCTCTTTAAAAATAAGCAGTGCCTTTTGTGCGCAGATTCCTCGGGCTTTATGCCGACCACAGCTTTATGAATAAATCATAAGTTCTTGTCACAGGTGAGAACTGATGTAGTAAGCAACCCTTAGTAGTCATTTCAGAATTCAGATGGTTGAGGAGCAGATTAAATGTGAGGCAAGCTCCTCCTGTAAAGTACCAATTTCTCCATATAGATGGAAACAAACCAGTGTAAAAGTTTGTAAGACAGCAATAGGATAGAAGAATAGAGTAGAGCTGGAAGACCTTGGAAGTCTTCTATTCCAACCCCCTGCTCAAGCAGGAGAACTTATATCATTTCAGATAAGTGATTATCTAGTCCCATGATGGCGGACCTATGGCACACAGGTGGCACGTGGAGACATATCTGTGGGCACGCGAACGTTGCCCTAGCTCAGTTCCAGCACACATGCCCGTGCCGGCCAGCTGATTTTGGGGCATTCCAGGCCCACTGGAAGTCTCCAGGCCTTTGATCCTTTTAGTTGCTCTTCTCTGCACTTTTTCCAAAGTCTCAACATTTTTTTTGTAATATGGTGACCAAAATTGGTTGCAGTATTCCAGATGTGGTCTTATTAGAGTTTTATAAAGTGGTTTAGTATTGATGAATTCTATAGTCAACATTGAACTGTAATCCCGTAACTATCAAGTATTAATAAATACTTAGTTATTAATAAAGTTAATAATTAATAATAATTAATAGAATTATTAATAAATGAATAAGGTTGACTCAGCCTTCCATCTTTTCAAAGGTAAGTGAAATGAGGACCCAGATTGTGGGGGCAATAAGCTGACTTTGTATAAATATATAAAAGTATGAAGGCTATTGCTTAACGCATTGTAAGCTGCCCTGAGTCTCCGGAGAAGGGCGGCATATAAATTAAAGCAAAAAAATAATAAAAAAAAATAAAGATTAAAGCCAGCTGAATCTATAGAGCAGGATGAAGTAAGGCTGAAATGTTGCATTTCTATTTAATTCATTGTAGGATTGGGCTCTTCAGAGCAAAATAACTGATTTGGGTCTTGGAGAACCTTAAAGCATCCATAGAACCACTTCGTGGGGGGACGACTCCAAATGGGGTTAATGAAGCCAGGCAGGCAAGGCTGAGCCAAAATAAGCTGTCTACCTTTGCTACAGACCAATAGTTCTCAACTTCAACAGCTTTAAGATCGTGTGGACTGAAGTCCACACATCTTAAAGTTGAGAAACACTGCTATAGACAAAAGACATTCCATATTTTAGAGCAGTGTTTCTCAACCTTGGTAGTTTGAAGATGTGTGGACTTCCACTCCCAGAATTCCCCAGCCAGCATAGTAAGAATTTGCTTGCCAAGGTTGAGAAACCTTGCGGTTTAGTGTAATGTACTCCATTCCCTGGTGATTAATCTTTATGGATTCTCCAAAGCCTCTAAAGCATTCTGTACCTCATACTTTCCTGGACTTTGACTCCTGGTCCCCGCAGGCAGTGACCATGTTGGCCGAGGTTATGAGTCTGTAGAGATTCTCAGTCATCCAGGTCATGGTTGTCCCAAAGGTGCTTTTTCAGGAGGCCACTGGACTTTTTTTTTTTTGTTTTTTTCTTTTGAAGACCTTTCGCTTCTCATCTGAAGAAGCTTCATGGACGAGAAGCTAAACATGGGACTGAGGTTATGAGGTTGGAATATCTGGAAGTTACCAGATTGAAGAAACTCAGTTTGTAACTTTTCCCCCCCTTCTTCTCAAGCCTTGATGGAAATGGTAGTTTTGTTTCTAGGCTTCATTGGCAGGATCCAAGTGGTTGAGCCATGCCAAGTTTAGAAGCAAATCAGACCACCCAAAACTAAAATTGTAGAACTCCTGGGAGTTTGAAGTGGCAGTTGAAAGAAATTCCTCACATCCTCTCTCCCCAAAGATTAAGTGCAATCTCAACATGTGGCCTCCACCCAATATAAAACCAGTTTCTGGGGGTTTTTATATTTCATTTTAGCACATGTATACAGTTGCATTCAGTTCCTCCAGGCAGTTTGTAATAACAATTCAAATGCATGCAATTTTAATACCACCAGCTGAAAAATAAATAAATAAATTCAGGAGCAAGCAGGTAAAATCTGACAAAATAGGGCCTTTAAAATGTTGTGTGGTTGTGCTTGAACAGACCTCTGCCCAGTGACACTTTTTTTGTGTGTGACTTAGCGAGCAAAATAGAGACCCTCTAAGATAGCAATAGCACTTAGACTTATATACCGCTTCATAGTGCTTTTACAGCCCTCTCTAAGCAGTTTACAGAGTCAGCCTATTGCCTCCATCAATCTGGGTCCTCATTTTACCCACCTCGGAAGGATGGAAAGCTGAGTCAACCTTGAGCCGGTAAGATTTGAACTGCCAAACTGCAGCTAGCAGTCAGCAGAAGTAGCCTGCAGTGCTGCACTCTAACCACTGTGCCATGCCACCTTGGCTCTTCAAAGATGTTCAATAGGCACAGCAGCAAGGAGGATTTTCCCCAAGCCATATTTGGTGCAGGTGACTTGCGACCAGTTGACCCCAAAATTTCCATTGCTAACAGTTATAAAGTGAGTTTTGCCCCCATTTTACAACCTTGCTTGCCACAGTTGTTAAGTGAATCTGGCTTTCCCACCGACTTTGCTTGTCAAATGTTTGCAAAAGGTGATCACATGACCCCCGGTGGCTCTGCAACTGTCATAAGTACATGCCAGTGGCCAAGCGTCTGAATTTTGATCACATGACTATTGAGACGTTGCAATGGTTGTAAGTGTGAAAATGGTCATGAGTCACTTTTTTCAGGGCAGTTGTAACTTCAAGCAGTCACTAAATGAATGGTTGTAAATCGAGGATCACCTGTGTTCCTGGCAAGGTGTGATGAATAATTCCCTCCATCAGTTATTAATAAATTGGTATGGGAGAAAGATGGTTCCGACTTGATATTCTGGCTCTAAACTTTGGGTTTAAGCAGAAAAATTATGGTAGAGCCATTGGAATGGAGTTGGTCTTCTTCTTGGGCCACATCCATCATTGGACATTGGCGAGCATGTTGGCGATCCTATTTTTATCAACAGCCGCACGAAAAAGTGCTGTTGAGTTTTGTCCAAACCAATCCTTTAGATTTTGAAGCCATAATTGTTTGCCTTGTTTGCCTTCAATCTTTCCCTGAAGGATTAAGTGAAGGATGGCATATTTTTCTGGGTCTTGCATCACACATCCAAAATATTCCAACTTCCTCTTTCTTATGGTTTTGATGATTTCCGTTGGCTTTCCCAGGTGGTTTATCACCTCCTCATTTCTGATTTTGTCAACCCAACTTATATGTAACCGTTGGTCTTCATCCAGAAGAAAAAAAAAATTTTTTAAGATAACTTTTCACTTAAACATCATTTTGTGGCAACTTTCAGCTTCAGATTTGACAACCCAATTTGTCACTTAATCAGTCTTTGTGGCTCTTTTATGGTCGATTGAAGATTCTAGCCAAAACATTCTAGCCAGCACACATCTGTTCTTTTATTTCTTTCAAGGGATTCAGACCTCTTCCCGTAATATTACAGGACCAGGTCACCCCACCCCATTCCACCACCACCCCCCATCCTGTGCTCCAAAAGCAATATTTTGTTACCAAGGCAAACGTTGGGGAGGGGGGGAAACTGAATTATCTGCCAAATGTATTTAGTTGCAGATGTTTAGACATCTAGAGGGACCGATGATGTTCAAAGTTGCACGTCATGGTTTAGACTAGAGGTGTCCAACCTTGGCAGCTTTAAGACTTGTGGACTTCAACTCCCAGAATTCCCCAGCCAGCATGCCTGACACCCCTAATTTAGACAATCTGTATGGTAACATTGGACAGAATTCTTTAACCTCTGCACTGGATTTGGAACTCAAATTTCAATATCTCTGGTGGTGTCAGCTACATCAAACAGGGATAGCATCAGGTGTGGGCTGCTGGAGGTTCGCAAGGGTTCGGGAGAACCTCTAGCTAAGATTCTGTGAAGTTCAGAGAACCCCCAAATCCCACTCCCGGCTGGCCCCATCCACCCCACTCCTCCCCTCCCCTCCCAGGAATCCCCACGCAGCCCATTTTGGATGCAGGTAAGTGCAGGGCACGCTCAGAGGCTCGGGGAAGGCGAAAAATGGGCCTACCGGAAGTTTGGGAAGGCCAGAACGAGAGGGCCTCCGGAGCCTGGGAAGGACATTTTTGCCTTCCTGGAGGCTTGAGAAAAGCCTCTGGAGCCCGGGGAGGGCAAAAAGCCCCCCCACCCCTGCCAGGGTGCAGGAGGCCAACTAGGCCATGCCCACCATGGCCACACCCACCCAGCAACCGGGCAGAGAACCCCTTGCTAAAATTTTTGAAGCCCACTCCTGGATAGCATCCATTACCGCATATGTGTCTTTTGTCAAAACTCTGTTCTTTTAAGGAAGCCTTTTCTTCCATCAGCCTTCACCAATGTAATATATATGTGGTGTCTTCTTTAGCAAACATGAGAATTGTCCTAAAATCACACTGACTCTGTTTTTCTACAGGAGCCTGACACCTTGGTAACCATCAACCGAGGGGCCCTGATTGGTCTCCTCATCGTAGCGGTGGCTGTTGCCATGGTGATTATCATCAGCCTCCTGATGGTTCGCCGAAAGCCATATGGGACCATCAGTCACGGCATTGTTGAGGTACCTTTGGGGGAAAAAAAATAAGCTATCTGCTTTTGGGGTCCAGGCAAATTTGAGAAGAATCCAAGACTTCACAAAAGTTTTTGAATGCTTTCACCCACACCAGGTTTTCTCCGCTCTGTTTATCTATCCGGGGGCAGAGAGCATTGTCTTCTGTTCTGATGCATTGCAGAGATAGAAAGCATATTTTTATTTATTTATTTTATTTATTTGTTTTAATTTGTATACCGCCCTTCTCCAGCAGGACTTAGGACGGTGAACAGCCAGAATAAAACAGAACATACAAAATTTAAAAACAGTTTAAAAATAATTAAATATTTTGGCCGCAATTTAAAACAACCCAATTAAAATCAATTAAATTTAACCAAAAACAGTGGGATCAAGCCAGCCCATGGTGGCTTCCTTAGAGCTGCGGCTATGGTAGCTTTCTTCTTGGCGCATTGTTCTGCAGACACACAGCAGAAGAGATTCCATTAAATGATATCAACAAAAAAGGAATGCAAGCTTAGATAAGGGCCCAATGAAAAGCATTTCTGAGAATCGGGGAAATTGATGGGGTTGGTCTTGGGGAAACACCCAGCCAGGCAGCAAGGAGGTCTCAAGTGAGGAATTAGCCTCCAATCCCCACACAGGTGTAAGACATCCAGAACTGACTTCCCCTTAAGGCAAAGGTTGACAGTATGGGGAGATTCCTGTATTATAGTCAGAGTATAATAAAGTAGTTAGCTTGAAGCCTATGCATGTGGATTTGGTTATTTGTGCCTGGCAGATGGTATTGGCATATGATGATCATCATCATCATCATCTTTTAATGACCCCATCATCTCTTGCGGGGTGGAGTCTGGGCAACTGAATGGAGCTAGCAGAGTGTTTTAATGGCCGGATGCTCTTCCTGTCACCAATGCGGAGTTTTGTGCAGCAGGTATATTCTCAGTGTGCCCAGAGAGAGAAATATCTGCCTTTACCTAGGCGGATGTGAGGCGAGAGCATCACCTCTAGGCCACCGCACCACTCCAGATGATGATGATGATGATGATGATGATGATGATGATGATGATGATGATGATGATATCATTATCCTATTGCTTTGCATATACATGGAGAGCTTTTGCACGGAAGACAAATTCCTTGGCCAAAGAAATCACACTTGGCCAAAGAAAGTATTCAATTCAATTCCTATCCTTAAGAACTCTACTGATCAACATTCCGAATTCCAGGCATGTTGGTAGAAGCTCGATGGAGGCCCATTGCTTGACTTTAATTAACTCTCTTTTCTTTTCTTTTCTTTTCTTTTCTTTTCTTTTTGTTCCCCTTCCGGCAGGTGGATCCCATGGTTAGCCCGGAGGAGCGGCAGTTGAACAAAATGCAAAACCATGGCTATGAAAACCCCACATACAAATTCTTTGAAGAGATGAACTGAGTTCCTTGGGGCTGGGGCTTGTGGCATGACCGGGGTGGTGGGCATGACCATGTGGATGGAGGGGTTGGCATGAAGAACGGGAGGAGGGTGTTTTCCACTCAGAGCCCTTCTCTTTTTCTATGCCCCGTCTGAGCTTCGCTCCTACCACCTCATCCGCCTTCTTTTTGTTCTTCCATTTGCCATCCTGCTTCATATTTTCTGGGTTTTCTAGCTACTGCTACTAGCCTACTACTTGCCATTTCTCCCACTTCTTCCATTTCACAAGGTCTAAAATGCCTGTATCAACACACGCACCATGGTTGCGTTCACACAACACGCTTAACCAGCTTTCTTACAAACCTAGGGGCTACCTTTGCTGAAGCACTCGGCTTGATTCATTTTAATCTTGCGTTGTGTTTTTTTTTTAGGGCTTAGCATGTTGGGCAAACACATCCGATTCATTTTCAGATTTGATGTACTGTGGAAACCCAACCGCATTGGTTAATTCAGTCATCTAGTTCAGCATGTTGTGTGAACCAAGGCATTCCCACCAAGCTGCCAGCATCAGGTTTCAACTCTTGTATTTTAAGCCAACTCATCTCAATGGGTAAACTGCATGTTGTGGAGAGAAACAGTTGAATCTGCAGACTCAACATGCAGTTATGGAGGCACCAAATGTCACACCATACACCCTTATAACCTGTATGCTCCAATTAGTAACCAGTGCTCATTGTGCAACTTTCACACGTGCATCTTCCTAACTCACCTGGGGCCAAATCTTATGTTAAAATGACAGCCCATAACTCAGTATCCCCACAAAAAACACATCATCACCAAGCCCCTAGAGACACTCATCATGTGGTTTTCCACAAAGCAGCAGACCCTACATCATGGCACACATTTGTAACTCCACTTTGCAGGATTCTGTTGAAAAATGGAACACTTCCACCATACCTGTCAGACAAGGGTTACCATTGTACGCTAGAATTGCCCATTGCTAACCTAGCTTGCCTCTGGCATCGAAACCCGACTCCACCTTCACTTGCTTGCCTTTTTCTATCTCTGTTTATCTTCTGCTTCTTTACTACACTGAACTCTTCACTCCTTGCACCTAATTTATTGGAAAGCCAGCTAAAGGCTGAGTAGATTGGGAGAAGATAGCATCCATCAGCACTTTACTTGACTAGTTTGGAGAGGGGAGATACAAAGATTGAAGCTCTTTTTCTACACAGACACATCTGTTCCTTCCACTTCCCCCCTCGCACTACGTAGAGCATAAAAAGCAGGTTTGCTGAAACAGACTTTGGCTACGTTCACACAGTTCAGTTAACCAGTCCAGTTACAAACCTAACAGCAGCTGAATGCACACAATATGCTAAGCTGAATTTAAGTTGTTGGTTTATATTTCTTTTTGGTAGCTTAACAAGTTGTGTGACTCATCATTTTACGGTTTGGTGATTTGCGCAAGCCCCCACCCCCAAAAAACAGGTTAATTCAGGAACAAAATTAAGCTTCTTGTGTGAGCACAGCCCATAAGGCTGATCCTTCTCCCGGCCCAGATATTCTGAAGCTGGGAAGTTAAGTTCCATTGTAGGGCTAAGCTCATAAGCATATATGCTTCTTTGTTGTTGTTTTGTTTCTTACATTGGAAAGTTTTTCTTCCAGTAGCAATTTGCCACATGTCTTGATCACTTTGCAAAAGTATCTTCTGAGATCAACCATCTCAGCAAACCCAAATGGGGGAAGGTAGGGGGCCAATTGGACCATCTCTGGTGCCATCTCTGCCAAATGATCTGTAATTCCTAGCAACTACTAGACGGAATGGTGTGTGGAGTAATAGTCCTATTGCTGCCTTTGGACTGAACCATTTTGCTATGGCGGGGGGAAGGGAGTTGGACCAAGGAAGATACCTTTACTACCAGGGTTCCTGAGATCACTTAGAAGAGGTAACCTTAGAGATGCTTTTATCTTGGTTCCCCTTAAGCCATAATCCAGCCTTCTCCAATCTGGGTGCCCCAGAATCCCTTAGCCAACATTGCTGAAAACTCTGGGAGTTGAAATCCACACATTCTCGAGGATGGCCAAATTGGAGAACCATCAAAATTTGGAAGGGACCATTCAAACCTGCTGCGTGCAGAAAACTCACACCGAAGCATCCCTAACAGATGATGATAAAACCTATGCTTAACTACATCCAGCAAATGCGAACATTAGCACCTCTTTGGTGAGGCTGGGATAATTAGTTTGGACAGGCATAGAAATCACTTGGGCTAAGAACCACATTGGAGAGAGAAATGGGATCCATTCTTTTTTTTTCATGTTCACCTAGTGAAGAAAGTTATTTCCAGACTGAAAGATCTGCAGGTGTGGGAGGCCCTCATCCCTCACAACCGGCCTACTCCATCTGTGAGAAAAAAAGAATGTCAGGATTTCTGCCTTGAATGTCTTCTGTGTTTCATAGTTACCTTGTCATGCCCTGTCCTGTTTACCATTTAGATCTTGTTCGTTTTTAAGCTGAGGTTTTTTGAAATCGAAAGGCAACGTCAGAAAGACAAGGCAGGAGATGGAATTCAATTGCCAGCCCTCCCACCAAACTAATAAAATATTGTCACTTCTCTAAGCATGGTGCTGGACCTGTATTTTTCAATGAAATGAGAATATTCGGGGGCTGGAGGTGGCTGGGAATTGGAAATAAATTGAGGCAGAAAAGGGAGATATTTGTCTACTTGCTAGAAGGATGCAGAAGAAGTTTAAAAGAGAACTTCAGAAGACCCAACTAAGTTCTCACAAGCATTTGGGGTCTTTTTCAAGCTAAACAGTACGTGACTGTCATGACTTTAAGGAAACCTGATATATCTAAAGCTTTTGCACTTACACAATTTAGCTTTCCTGTCCAGATGTAATGATCGCTTCATTGAGGAAAAACCTGCATACGTTATTAAGAAAACACCAGACACATAAAAAAAAATGTTTAGCTGATTTTGCAGCAAAAAGTGTGACTGTTTGAAAAAAGGTTTAAAATGGGTGTACCTGGAAAAAAAACATGAAACACATTTTTCACTGACTGATTGCCAGATTCGCAATATATATGTGTGTGTGTGTGTGTGTGTGTGTGTGTATACACACACATATACCTACATACCTACCTACCTACCTACCTACCTACATACATACATACATACATACATACATACATACATATATATGGGTTTTCTATTGAAGCAACCTGGTCTGCCCAAATATGGGAAGGAGCATACTGCTTCATTTTTGCCTTTCAGCCCCAATCCAGGAGCCCAGAAAAAACTGAGAAAACTGTTTTGCAACTCCCTATTCTTCAGACATTTACATTCCTATTTCCTTAGCCTGCTTCATAGTTCTCTGGTTTTCCTTTCACCCTTATTCATTAGTGTAAACTTTGATTGCCATAACCAAATCAGAGATTGTGTAAACCTAATTTGAAGGAAATAACCCATGGCAAATTTATGGTTTGGCCAAATCTGAGCTGAGGGAAGATCTCTAAACAGATGACTAAAAAGTCTTGAAATTGAAATCAGCCTATGTCGGTTAAATTATATTCTGGATATCATCTTGAGCAACCTTTAAGCTTTGATACCATTAACATCCAGTCATGATGTATGATGCACCCATCCTTATCAAGTATCATACAATTAGTGCTTTCAAAATCATGTGGGACATGCTAGTTGATGAAGGTAGGTCATATGTTCAAATCCAAATGCCAGACATTTAAAAAAAAATAGCAAATCCTTGCATTTTTCAAAAGGGACACCAGAAAAATGAGCATGTTCCTGCCAAAGAAAGTGATGCCCAATAGGATCATAGGAGGGTGAAATCCAGCAGGTTCTGACAGGTTCTGGAGAACCGGTAGTGGAAGTTTTGAGTAGTTCAGAGAACCAGTAACAGAAATTTTGAGTAGTTCGGAGAACTGATAAATACCACCTCTGGCTGGCCCTGGAGTGGGGTGGGAATGGAGATTTTGCAGTATCCTGCCACACCCACCAAGCCACACCACGCACGCCCACCAAGCCACGCCCATAGAACTGGTAGTAAAAAAATTTGGATTTCACCACTGGATCATAGTCTAGCTGTGTGGCACACTATGCAAGCTCTCGGAGAGGATTCTAGGTAAAGAAAGTTTTATAAAAGTCCAGCTCTTCAAATAAAGATGTGGTTTATTCTAAATGATTGCTTCCTCCCCCACCCCCAAAAAAATTGATCTTGAATATTGGGGTTAAATCAGAGACCTCAATACCTCTCCTCAGGTTGTGACGTATAGAACAGTGTCCCACATGTGCTTTTTCAGGAGGCAACTGGACTTCGTTTTTCCTTTGACAACGTTTCATTTCTCATCCAAGAAGCTTCTTCAGCTCTGACAAGATGGTGGGGAATGGAAGGATTTTACATATATCTATCAAATAGCTATGCATATGTGGGATGAACACCCTTCGAATGGTGTGGGAGTATGAACGGATTTTCGGAAAGGTTGCAGACCACAGGAACCATTAAGCACTACTCAGGTGACCCTGAGGACACAGATACACCTCCAAGTGTTTCAACGAGTCTCAAAAAGGATGCAAATGGCCAGCTGCCTGCAAGGAATATAAATCCTTCCATTCCCCACCATCCAGAGTTCCAACTAATTGGAATTTTGAGGAACCTCAGACCTCAGAGCTTTCTTTTGTTGGGGGTGTTCCTTGGAACCTGGACATTATACAGGTCATTCCTGCCAATATTAGTAAAAACAGATTTTCCTAAATGATAGGGAACATACAAACCTTTGCATCATATGTCTGATGATTCATCCATAGACAAGAAAAGCCTGTTTGCAGAGAAGTGACTGGGGTATGTCTGAACAAACATGTCACACTAAGGCTGGCAAAACTCTATATGTGTTTTCAGAGGACAAACATTCAGTATACTGAGAAACCAAGATGGCCTATTATAGTGTTCTCAATCTTGGTGGCTTGAAGATGCATGGACTTCAAATCCGAGAGTTAAAGTCCACACATCTTCAAGCCACCAAAGTTGAAAAATACTCGTCTATTAGATAAAATTATGAAAGATTTGCTTCTCCAAAATAGGCTTTTTCATCCTGGTGTTTTTCCAAATTGTTGGAACATGTAGGATGTTCACCTCAATGGCAACTTTAAGTCTTGTGGACCAACTCCCAGAATTCCCTAGTCAGTATGCGGAATTCTGGGAGTTGAAGTCCACAGGTCTTAAAGTTACCAAGGATGGATGTGCCTGCTTTAAAGTCTCGGTTCCTATAGGTCAGGGGTCTGCAACCTTAAGCAATCAAAGAGCCATTTGGGCCCGTTTCCCACAGAAAAGAAAACACCGGGAGCCACAAAATCTGGATGGGCGTGACCAACTCGATGTCACTCACTTCTACCAGTCACATGATCCCCCCTAGCCACGCCTACCCAGCCGGTCATTAGGGCAGAAAACCCAGTTGTTAAAAAACACCGGGAACCACAAAACCCTTTTCACATCTCTCTCTCCCCTCCCTCCCTCCCTCCCCCCCTCTCTCTCTCTGTCTCTCTCTCTCTCCCCCTCTCTCTGTCTCTCTCTGTCTCTGCCCTGGCTGCTTCTCCATCCCCCACTGTTGCCCTTACTTTCTCAGGCCAGGCGAGCAGTGACTGGGAGGGGAGGGCGAGGGGCGGGGCCAGCCAGTGGTGGGATCACCTGACAGGGAGCCACAACAGAGGGCCCAAAGAGCCGCATGTTGCTCCGGAGCTGCAAGTTGCTGACCCCTGCTATAGGTCTACTCCAGTGGTGGGTTGCCCCCGATTCGGACCGGTTCGCAAGAACCGGTAGTAAAACCGGCAAGAGGCTCCGTCTACTGCCCCGGACGTTGTCATAGGCGATCTGCGCATGTGCAAAAGCTTCTGCGCATGCATGGAAACAAGGCGCATGCAAAGTGAGCGCACACGTGTGATCCCGTTGCGAATCGGTAGTAAAGGTAAGTAGAACCTAGCCCTGGTCTACTCCTTATATTTTACTAGTTCTAATTCTTGAATAAATTAAAGGGAAGAAAAATAGTCGTGTCTGAGGTTATTGACTATATTTCCGCCTCTTACACATGGGACCCTAATTTTTTCCCCAATAAATCTATTCACTTTAAAGTGAATCTGAGTTTTATTATTTTGATTTTCACTTTCAAAAAGACAGGAAACAAATACCGTAAATAAATTAAATGTTAATCTCATGAGGGGAGCACTTTATTTGGCTATGAAATATCTTCACAGTTAGAATCTCAATATATTTGTTCCAACTCAATGTAAAAATTTAGCTGTTCGCCAAAAAACCTGGAAAGAATTTTGAGTTGATGAATATTAAATTATGTTTGAAGAATTCCCTCTCTCAACGCACCCCCTCCAAAGTCCTTTTTTAAATAGTTCTTAAATTGCCTTACAGAGGACAATAGGATAATGTCACTATGTAGTCACTAGTGTAAAGTGGGGGGAGAAATTAATTTACTTGGTGCTGGTAGAGAGTATGATGTTTTATTATATAGAGAACTCATTCTTGTATGTTGCCCAGAGGTTGATGATACAGTATAAAATTACTGTTAATACATAATAAAACTATGCATTTGGATTTTTAATAGCATATGTTTAGCTGTCTTTCCACATTAAAAAAGTAACTTGAGATAACAAATACGGGGTGGGGGAGTGGAATTAACTTGTTATCTATCCTTCTCACATATTCAAAAACTGAAATGGACAAGTATATATTGATTAAAAATAACTAACTGCCTCACTTTTTAAGGAAGGAAACCAACAGCTCTTCAGATGTGGCTAACCTTACAACTTACAACATCTCCTTCTAATAGAAATGCTAGCAAAGATTTCTGGGATTGGAAAACAGGTTAATAAAATTTCTTTCTGAGAGCTTTTCCTTTGACAGTATGAAAGCTAATAACACAAACTAGAAAAAAGATAAGTAACTGTTAGCTGGCAGATCTAACTTGTTGCATTTCTTGTCAACCATTTTCTATCTAGCTATTAATTATCTCTTACAGGTCTTGCCCAGGCTTTTAATTTGTCTCTCAACCCTTTAGAATTTGCTGAGTTCACACACAAGCAGTGGTGAGTTGCCCCCGGTTCACACCGGTTCTATAGAACCGGTAGTAAAACAGACGGGAGGCTCCACCCACCGACCCCGACGTCATCAAAATGCTTCTATGTGCGCGCGGCCCCACTGCGAACCGGTAGTAAAGGTAAGTAGAACCCACCCCTGCACACAAGCTATTGTTTAATCCCCTTTTCAAGCAAACCTTACAACCTAGGTTCGCACATAAAAGCGTTGCTTCATAAACCACAATCACCTGGCTCAAAATTTGCCTTTAAATGAAAGAATTTTTTTTTTTTAATTTTAGTATCACTCATTTTACCCTTGGTTAACTGAACTATGTTTTAATTAACCCATTTGGAAAGTTCCACAGCAAACCAAATCATAAATGCACACAATGGGTTTGCATAATACACTAAATTAAACTGTTCCGTAAATCATGCAAATTCTTAACACAATGTATGAAATGAGTCCCCGTTTCCTTCTCTATCTGCCTTGTAGACCTCAAAAAAAAAAAATCTTTAAGGGATCATTCTTTCTCTTCTATTGAATCTCCCTATGCTGGAAATGATAGTGGACAGTCGATCAGACAATTATTCCTGGGTGGGGCAGGAATAACTGAAAAGGCAAAAACAGGACACCAATCTCGGTTGCTGGTCCATCCAGCTTCTAAGCCAGAAAATCCAGTCCAGTTCCCTGACCCTTTTGCTCCCACCTCCTTCATAAATGTATAAAGGCCAATGCTGAGACGATTGTATCTTGCAGAACAGGTTAGAGTTGGTTGGTATACATCTAACAGGTAAGTGGGGCTTGTAAGGTGGGATCCCCTTCAAGATGGTTGAGGGAGCAATTGTTGTCCTTCGGACCCAATTGCTCCAAATCTTGCTCTAATAAATGCTAGATTCGAATAGTAGATTTGGAGCTGTACTTCATCCAAGTTCTTAATTGTTATGTTCTTCCTGAAACATAACCAGAATAATCAGCTGTAGCAAAAGCCAACTCAAGTCTTAATGCCATCTCAAAGTCTAATGAGTTCATTGCAATGAAAGCTTTGGGGACTTTAGATGCTTGTGATCAAATCGGTCTCACTGTCATCTTTTAGGGCATTTATAAACCCCTGACTTATTATGGTGATGTCTTGTGTCTTGGATGTTCTACCAGGGGAAGTTTACAACCTATGTTGATTAATAATGTAATAATAGCATGGATAGCTGGAAAATATGACTTTTTTTGTTGAATTGTCAGATCCTCAACAAACCTAGCACATTATACAGATCTATCTAACCCATATAGTTCAGTATATCCAAAAACTTTGTTGGATGGATTGAATCATGGATATTTGTGAAGGGCCACTACCTAGATCAGGGATCGGCAACCTTAAACACTCAAAGAGCTATATGGACCCATTTCCCACAGAAAAGAAAACACCGGGAGCCACAAAACCCTTCCCATGCCTGACTATTTTCTGAGCAGCCACAGAACTAGCATATGTAGTTGAATTAAACATTCTGTTTTCTTCTGAAACTTTTCTTTTCTTGGATTTATCCATGGTTGGCCTATCGGGGGTCAAAAAGCTCAATACATCGTGTGCCCACGGGTATCACATATTGGCAGTTGTGATGCATTTTTTGAGTGACAGGGAGCTGCAGCAGAAGGGTGAAAGAGCCACATGTGGCTCCAGAGCAGCGGGTTGCTGACCCCTGACCTAGATAAAAGAAGATTTTGGGTTTCCAAAAATCTGAGTGGAGAATGGGTATTAAACTCTTGAAGTCTCCCAAGTTTAACTGGAATGCAGAATCAATTATCCACTGCTTCCTGTGAAACAATATGCAAACTAATATTATACAGTGATTAAAATACTGGGACTAGAAAGCAATACAGGTTCAAGTCCCTACTTGTTCACTCTCTTAGCAAAATGTATGTCAATGAATGTGTTCTCTTTATTAAATGAAAAGGCCCTTGAGCATCCAGAATACATTATTGAAATGCAAATACTTAAAAATAAATGAATGAATCATGCCTTGTAGCAACCTGGATATCCAAGTGCAGATACGCTCTGAATTTATATCAGAAATCGGAAGGCCATTTGCTATTAAATCCTGTAATCTAGTGGAAGAGCAGATTGTCTCCTATGCTGTGGCTGTCACAGTTAGAAGGCTTACAGTATTAAAAACGGGGTAAGAGGTGAGCATTCCAAGCTTTATTTATTTAAAAGGAGACAGGGGTCAGGTTAGAATCTTAAAAGAGAAGATCTGTAATGAGGAACGTTTAGCAGCTACTCTGAATTCTGTTGCTATTATGAGGAAGACTTGTGAAAGGTATCCGCAGGTTGTTTACAATTTTTCTTGAATTCCTCTCAAGGATGATTTATTGGTCATGAACTGCAGGAAGTCTCAGCAAAAGAAAGAGCCTGAGTCTTCTGTTGATGACTTGGTATTCCTAAAGCCAGGGGTGGGCTGCTGGGGGTTCACAAGGGTTCGGGAGAACCTCTAGATAAGATTCTGTGCAGTTCGGAGAACCCCTAAATCCCATTCCTGGCTGGCACTGCCCACCCTGCCCCTCCCAGGAGTCCCCACATGGCCTGTTTTGGATGCAGTTAAGTGCAGGGTACACACAGAGGGTCAGGGAGGGTGAAAAACGGGCCAGAGGCCAGAAACAGGCCCATTTCCAGCCTCCAAAGGGCCTCCGGAGCCTGGGGAGGCTGTTTTCACCCTCCCAGAGTCTCAAGGAAAGGCTCCGGAGCCCAGGGAGGGTAAAAATTCCCTCCCTCGCCATGGTGCAGGAGGCCGACTAGGCCACATCCACCATGGCCACACCCACCCAGCAACTAGGAAGAGAACCCCTTGCTAAAATTTTTGAAGCCCACCCCTGCCTAAAGCTGTTAGTGAATCTTTTTATTCCTCCCCTCTCCCCACTTTAAAATGCGTGCTAAAGCGACACTGAACTGGGAATGAGCCCTACTGGGCGTGATATCAAGACCAGCCCTTCCCATTTGGCAAAATTTTTAAAAAGGGAGATGCTGGAGGATGTTTGTTTGGGGCTGTTCTGGCTAAGTTCTCCTGGAGTGTTTCTTTGTCGGCGTTTTCTCTGAAAAATCCCTGGCTTATTTGGATTTAGAAGTTAAGCCGACAAAATGGGATGAAGGACATTCTCCAAAACAACATCCAGGAGACATCTCAGAAGATTTACTTCATCTGTTCTGCTGACAAACCATTGATTTATCCTTTGTATTTGTGGAATTGGGTTTGTTTTTTTCCTCCTTGACTCTGCACCTTAGCTTTGCCGGGGTGTTCTTCTCTATTTTGTAGGACTAAACTCTCACTGTAATATTTTTTTTTATTTTTTATTTGCAATCCAAATCAGTAGAAAGATGTCCAAAAAAACAAAATAAATCAGAATGCTTCAACTTCTACTTCACAGAAGAAGAATCTTCTTCTGTTCCTTATCATTATTTTGGGTCCAACTGTTTTTTTTTTTTCCTTTTATTTTTAGAAATACCTAATTTAACAGGATGGATTCAGCTACGCCAGATTGAGTTGATTCCATACATTTCTATTAAAACAGATTCTAATGCTAAAAAGAACTGGCTATGTTTTGAGGATATTGGCCTTTCAGACAGAGACATACACAGCCTTGGTCCAGCAGTCAAATGTCTGATTTTCCTGCTTCTATTAGAACTTTTAATTAAGAGTAAAGTTGGAAGGGACCTTGGAGGTCTTCTAGTCCAATCCTCTGCTCAAGCAGAAGACTCTATACCAGGAGTGTCAAACTCGCATTGTCACGGCGGCGTCACAAGACATATCAGGACTTTTTCCCCCTTCACTAAACAGGGCGTGGGCATAGCCAATGTGTGATGCATCCAGCCCATGGGCCGCAAGTTTGACAGCCCTGCTCTACACCATTTAGGACAAGTGGCTGTCCAGTCTCTTCTTAAAAATTTCCAGTAATGAAGCAGCACCCACCACTTCTGAAGGCAAGCAGTTCTACTGGTTAATTGTTCCTCACTGTTAGGAAGTTTCTCCTTAATGCCAGGTTGCTTCTCTCCTTGATTAGTTTCCATCCATTGTTTCTTATCTTGCCTTCTGGTGCTTTGGAAAATAAGTTGACCTCCTCTTCTTTGTGGCAGCCCCTCAAATACTGGAACTCTTCTATCATGTCACCCCTAGTCCTTCTTTTCTGTAGACTAGCCATACCGAAATCCTGCAACCATTCTTCATACGTTGTAGTCTTCAGACCTTTGGTCCTCTTAGTTGCTCTTCTCTCCACTTTTTCCAAAGTCTCAACATCTTTTTTTGTAATGCGGTGACCAAAACTCGATGCAGTATTCTAAGTGTGGCCTTACTTTCTTTTTAATTCCTGAGACAAGAACAACATCAGCACAGACCAGGTTCATTATCTAGTCTGGCAGCGGTTCAAACCAGGAGACGCTGCCAGAATTGTGAACTGTTAACCACTCCTCGACACCCATCTCTTAACCACTCCTCGACACCCCAGGGAAAGACGTTGATGTTTGAGCTCCTTTGCTTCTTTCAAATCAGATTCAGGATGGGGTGGTGTCCTTTGCTTCAAGCAACAAAATATCTTGGGCTGATTTTGTCAAGATACGCATGGTTAGCTTATTCCCCAATTTTATCCTCTTACCTTTCCAATATATAATATTCAAGATGGCTGGCAGTGATAGGGACCTTCTCAGTTGCTTCAGAATGCCAGGTTGATGTTCTCTTGGTTGATTTTGCCCCAGTGGCTTGAGACATTCCTTTTTAAGACACCATTCACTCTGTAGACCAGGGGTCTGCAACCTTAAATACTCAAAGAGCCATTTAGACCCATTTCCCACAGAAAAGAAAACACCGGGAGCCACAAAACTTGGGTGGGCAGAGAACCAGTTGTTAAAAAACACCGGGAACCACAAAATCCTTTTGACATCTCTCTCTCCCCACTCCCTCTCCCCCACCTCTCTCTGTATCTCTCTGTCTCTGCCCTGGCTGCTTCTCCATCTCCCACCATCGCCTGTACCTTCTCAGGCCAGGTGAGGAGTGACTGAGAGGGGAGGGCCAGGTGTGGGGCCAGCCAGTGGTGGGATCACCTGAGAGGGAGCCACAGCAGAGGGCCCAAAGAGCTGCATGCAGCTCTGGAGCTGCAGGTTGCTGACCCCTGCTGTAGACAATGAGCCACGGTGACGCAGTGGTTAGAGTGCAGTACTGCAGGCTACTTCTGCTGATCACCGACTGCCAGCAGTTTGGCAGATCGAATCTCACCAGGTTTAAGATTGACTCAGCCTTCCATCCTTCCAAGGTGAGTAAAATGAGGACCCAGATTGCTGGGAGCAAGAGGCTGACTCTGTAAACCGCTTAGAGAGGGCTGTAAAAGCACTATGAAGCGGTATATAAGTCTAAGTGCTAGTGCTAGACAATTAAAACAATTTTTTAGAAAGAACTACTGTTTGCTTTTGTCTGTTTTAAGATGTTTTTTGAACTCTTCTTTGCATTTTTAGAAATGTATTGGGGGGGGAGTTCTTTGTCTTTTAAGTATACTCAGTACAATTTTCTAGCTTTGGTAATTGGATATGCTTGATTAATTATCCCTGAACTATGAAATGAAACAAAGTCAGGCTTTGCAAATTCCTGGAGCGATAAACTAGGTCAGGAAATCAAAACATCCTGGAAGAAGACAGAAGAAAGCTACTTTTGTACCATTGCCAAAAAAAGGGGGGAAAAAGAAAAACCATTGCATAGAGCAGGGGTCTCCAACCTTGGCAACTCTAAGCTTGGCGGATTTCAGCTTTCCTGGCTGGGGAATTCTGGGAGTTGAAGTCCGCCAAGCTTAAAGTTGCCAAGGTTGGAGACCCCTAGCATAGAGGATGGATCCGATCTTAAAGGAAGGATCATTTAACTCAACAGAGACTTTACTTTTTAATAATAATTTTAAATGTTGTTATCAGTTTTCAGCAAAGCACACACATTGAAAGGCAAGGTAGAAATCTTTGGAGTGGTACGGTGCTCCCAGTTCAGACCAGATCGCCCGATCCGGTAGTGATGGCGGCGGGTGGTTCGGAGAACCGGTAGCAAAAATCCCTGCCCCCCACCCCCCACCATGCCCAGCTGTGCCGCACAATCATCAGAGGCTTTTTTTTTTTACTTTTAAAAGCATTTTTTCTACCACCTCTTCTGACGAAAAAATGCTTTTAAAAGTAAAAAAAAAGTCTCTGATGATCGCGCGGCTCAGCTGGGATCGTCAGAGGCTTTTCAAAGCATTTTTTTCTGCAACCTCTTGGCCGAAGAGGTGGTTAAAAAAAATGCTTTGAAAAGTCTCTGAGGATCCCAGCTGAGTTGCCTGATCGTCAGAGAGGCTTTTCAAAGCATTAGAAAAATGCTTTGAAAAGTTAAAAAAAAAAAAAGTTGGCCACGCCCACCGTCACATTACCCCCACCACCACCACCAAGCCACGCCCACAGGACTGGTAGTAACAAATTTTACATTTCACCCCTGGTACGGGTGGTGGGTCTACCCAATAAAATTCATATCTTGTTAGCAGTGGGGGGGGGAATTCTGTTTAGGTTTAATTGAATTGAGCTATGTGCCAATTGCTACAGAAACATCTTTTATTATACAGTTAGTCCTTACAACCGTTCGTTTAGTGACCGTTCAAAGTTACAACGGCACCGAAAAAAAGTAATTTATGGTCATTTTTCACACTTGCAACCATTGCAGCCTCCCCATGGTCACATGGTCAAAATCCAGACGCTTGGCAACTGGTGTCTATTTATGACGGTTGCGGTGTCCCTGGGGTCATGTGATCCCTCCCCTTTTGTGACCTTCTGACAAGCAAAATCCATGGGGAAGCCAGATTCACTTAACAACTATGTTACTAACTTAACACCTGCAGTGATTCACTTAACCACTGTGGCAGCAAAGGTCGTAAAATGGGGCAAAATTCATTTAAACATGTCTCCCCTAGCAGCAGAAATTTTGGACTCAGAGGTGGCCATACACAAGGACTACCTCTTTTTTTGTTTTTATTGTATTTAATTCAATTTACAGAGGTGTAGCTTACACCACTCAGAGCCGTTTGCAACTGGGGTAGCCTGTTAATTGAGTGAAATAAATAAGACTAGTAATACATGCTGAAAATTGCCCATCGGAATTGATACGATATGTACCCAGGGGTGGGCTGCTGGGGGTTCGCAGGGGTTCGGGAGAACCTCTAGCTAAGATTCTGTACAATTCGGAGAACCCCCAAATCCCACTCCTGGCTGGCCCTTCCCACCCTACCCATCCCCTCCCAGGAGTCCCCATGCGGCCCATTTTGGATGCAGGTAAGTGCAGGGCACGTGCAGAGGCTCGGGGAGGTTGAAAAACGGGCCTACCGGAAGTTAAGGACGGGCCTCCGGAGCCTGGGGAGGCCATTTTTGCCCTCCCGGAGGATTGAGAAAAGCCTCCAGAGTCTGGGGAGGGCAAAAATGCCCCCTCCCTGCCGCCATGGTGCAGGAGGCCGACTAGGCCACACCCACCATGGTCACACCCACCCAGTAACCGGGCAGAGAATCCCTTGCTAAAATTTTTGAAGCCCACCCCTGTATGTACCCTATAAAGCAATTACGGCTATTCACAGTGTTCTTTGCTAATTGGCTTCGAAGGCCAATTCCTGTTTGGGAAATTCTAAATCCACATTCGTTCTTCTCTCAAACTCTGATCAGTAGATAGGCAAGCGCTCACCTCCTGAGAGAAAACTTGGTATTTTCTCAGAAAGGTGGGGCAAAACATACCAGGCAGGACTGGTTTAAGATGTAGAAAACTGGCTCTTGTTTTTCTTTCCTTCTCCTTGCAGTGCTACCCTGGATGGTGCAATGTGGGCCATCCAGGAATCTCTGCTATGCTGTCTCCTCAGCCTTATGTCCAACCTGACAAGTTAAACCTGCCCTTTTGTCGATTCAAACTGGGCAAGAACCAGGACTCGGGAACAGCCACTCCCTGATCAGAGATACTTTTTCCCAGCAGAGTTTCAGTTGTTTGATTCTTTCCATCTGTCCCTTGCTTTAATTCCGAGGCCCAAAGAAATGGCAATGTATTTTAATTCATAAATTCCGTGTCCAGTTTGGGAAGCAGAAAAAGACGGAATCAAATGGTTGAACGTGTTTGTCAGCCACAGTGTAGACCAAGCTTGTCCAAAACAGGCAGCCCATGAGCTGCATGAGGCCCTGGATAGCTAGTAAGATGGTAAAATTTTTAACATTATGTGATATGCATAGATTAACTACATTATGTATTTTATATATGGCCCAAGACGATTCCTCTTCATTCAGTGTGGTCCAGGCAAGCCAAAAGTTTGGACATCCATGGTACAGATTATTTCCTGTTCTGAATTCTCTCTTTTCTGAAGCTTCCTTCTCCCCCTCTGCTTCTCCTCCTCCTCCTCTTTTTCCTTTTCCTTTTCCTTTTCCTCCTCCTCCTCCTCCTCCTCCTCCTTCTCCTCCTCCTCCTCCTCCTCCTCCTCTTCTCCCTTCTGCTTTTAACTGCTCCTTCTCCTTCTCTCAACTCACTTAGCACTAAATATGTTGATTGCTCTTTACTATGAATGATTTCGGATCATAAATATCTCTGGCATTCCAGATGGTACTTCACCATAGTCAGCTAATGGAATCTGAATGTCAACAACAACTTTGTTCAGCTTTGGACCACATGAAACATATTCCTCTAGGCTTCAGAAATGGCAAGCAGAACTTTCCTTGAAAATGTGGGGATTGGAAAAGAGGGGATGGGGTTCCCTAAATTGCTTGTGGATTCCCATTCTTCAGGTTAGATAAGATACATGATAAACAATATATTATTGGGGGACGCAGTGGCTCAGTGGCTAAGACACTGAGCTTGTCGATCGACAGATCGGAGGTTCAGCGGTTCGAATCCCTAGCGCCGCATAACGGGATGAGCTCCCGTTACTTGTCCCAGCTTCTGCCAACCTAGCAGTTCGAAAGCACCTAAAAAAGGCAAGTAGAAAAATAGGGACCACCTTTGGTGGGAAGGTAACAGCGTTCCGTGCGCCTTTGGCATTTAATCATGCCAGCCACATGACCACGGAGACGTCTTTGGACAGCGCTGGCTCTTTGGCTTTGAAACGGAGATGAGCACCGCCCCCTAGAGTTGGGAACGACTAGCACATATGTGCAAGGGGAACCTTTACCTTTACCTTTAAAGAATATATTGTTGCAATAGCAACAGCACTTAGACTTATATACCGCTTCATAGTGCTTTTACAGCCCGCTCTAAGCAGTTTACAGATTCAGCATATTGCCCCCAACAATCTGGGTCTTCATTTTACCGACCTCGGAAAGGATGGAAGGCTGAGTCAACCTTGAGCCGGTGAGATTTGAACTGCCGAACTGCAGCTAGCAGTCAGCTGAAGTAGCCTGCAGTGCTGCACTCTAACCACTGCGCCACCTCGGCACCTCTATTTTTCCCAAGCATTCAATATTAATTCCTTCAATCTTTCAGGAATCTTTTGGAGAGGTCAAAAGCAGAAGAGTAGTTCCGTCAATGCACCTGTTGGCCCGGGAACCAAATGCATTTTTGAAATACATTCTTTTTACTTTGTATGCTGCCTCCTCCTTATACTTCTCACTTGTGCAAACTTTGAAGCATTTCAAGCCGTTGAATCAAAAGACTGGGAGTATCTAGGAAGTTGCGGGCTTAAAATGCATGTTTTCAAAAAAAGTAGCTAAGCATATCAGCAGTGTTTTCTGGTGTACTGCAGAAAATACACAAAAAAGTATGTGTTGATACAAATGTACATGCCATGGAACACCTGGACTACAAACAACCAGCTTGTTAGCTAATTGGCAAACCAAAACATATTAACATTTTATTAAGTGCAGATGTGGAAGGTATTATAGAAGCTGGCTCGTGCAAATGCCCTTTACTCCAAAAAAGGCGAAAGAATTGAGAAAAGTTGATTTTTTCCCCCTTCATTTAGCGAATCGTTTTATGTTTATTTGTTTGTTTGTTTGCTTCCCTTCTGCAGAATTTGAGGACTGGTATCCAAGGAACCATTCCTGGAAAACATGGCAGAAAAAAGATCTCCCTTTGTTGTGGGGCTATTAGTGATGGGCAATGTTATTATTATGGTAAGAGAGCTACAAGCAATACAGTAATGTATCTTGGCAATGGGAAAATTCCTGGGTATTGATTTTGGTATCTGAAAAATAAGATGGGGATAGAAGGACCTAGCTTGTGTTTCTGATTAAAAAAAAAAACATTTTTGGAATGTTGACTTAAACTGGGTGTCAGCAAACTGCGGCTCTTTGGGTCCTCTGCTGTGGCTCCCTGTCTGATCATTGGCTAGCCCCACCCCTTGCCCTCCCCTCCCAGTCACTCCTCGCCTGGCCTTGGAAATCTGAGAGATACAGAGAGGGGGAGAGAGAGAGGGAGAAAAAGACATAGATACAGAGAGAGAGAGATACAGAGAAAGGTGAGAGAGGGGGGAGATAGAGAGGGAGAGGTGGAGAGAGAGAGAGATACAGAGAGAGGGGAGAGAGAGAGAGACAGAGGGGGGAGAGACAGAGAGACAGAGAGGGAGGAGAGAGACAGAGAGAGGGAGAGAGAGGGGAAGAGAGAGATACAGAGAGAGGGGGAGAGGGAGAGGGGGAGAAAGAGATACAGAGAGGGGGAGAGAGAGGGAGAGGGAGAGAGAGAGAGAAATACAGACAGAGGGGGAGATAGAGAGGGAGAGGGGAGAGAGATACAGAGAGGGGGGAGAGAGAGAGGCATAGAGAGATAGAGAGAGAAGGAGGTGGAGAGAGAGGGAGAATGAGAGAAAAGGGTTTTGTGGTTCCTGGTGTTTTTTAACCACCGGTTCTCTGCCCTAATGACCAACTGGGTAGGCGTGGCTAGGGGGGGTCATGTGACTGGGTGGGAATGAGTGATGTGGAGTTGACCACGCCCAGCCAGTTTTTGTGGCTCCCGGTGTTTTCTGTGGGAAATGGGTCCAAATGACTCTGAGTGTTTAAGGTTGCAGACATCATTCATTGTATTTTGTTGAATGAATCATCGTTGGCCACATTCCCATAAACCACCACCGTGGGGTTGCTATAACACATGAAATGCGAAATGCACAACTTGAGCCTCTCCCCCCCCCCCCAAATTACACAGGACCCTGAAAAGGTGTGGCTGTAGCACTGGGAGATTACAAAAGGAAGCTGAATTGCTAACTCAACAACCCACTGCATGACTCCCCTTGGACATGCTCGATGGCAAAGAACCCGGTTTGATTTCTGGTAGTTTGGTGGCTAAGAACCTTCCTCTGTTTCTACAGCTTTCAGGGCTGGCACTTTGTGCTGAGTCTATTTGGGTAACAGCCGATCCCTATAAAGTCTACCCCATCCTGGGGGTCACCGGCAAAGACGATGTCTATGCAGGCGCCTGGATCTCCATTTTCACTGGGTTTTGCTTCTTCTGCGTTTGCGTCTTTGGCATCATCAGCCTTGTGAATGACAACCGCCTCATGGTGTTGTTGGTGAGTAACAAGAAGAATCCGTCTTCTCTCAACTCTACGTTTTCTCAACATAATCAGGTCAATACAAGTCGTCCTCAACCAGGGATGGGTTCTAAAAATTTTTACTACTCGTTCTGTGGGCGTGACTTATTTTGTGGGCATGGCTTTGAGTGTTGCCCCGTTCACGACTTTTGCTGCAGTTGTTCAGTGACTCACCGGGGTTGTTAAGTGAATCACAATGTCATTAAGCGAATCTGACTTCCCCCCATTGACTTTGCTTTCTAGACATCTACATACTGTCTAGAGTTCAGTTCAAAAATGGTGTAGATACTGAACATTCATCAAAATCTCTTCTATATCGATTTGGTTATCCCTCTGCGTTATCTACAAATCAAGGGATACAATAATTATCTCTAGTCCATAGTGAATATCCTGGGGAATAATGTATCCAGATGTGGTGGGTTGTTGTTGTTGTTGTTGACATTGAATCTTATTCTCTATTTTCTTACTTTTCAGTACCTGGTACTGATCCTGGTTGTCTACTTGTTTGAATGTGCCTCTTGCATCAGCTCCTACACACATCGTGATTTCGTAAGTACAGGGAGCACATTCTTCCCAACTTGGGCTTCTAAAAGCACGATTTTTGGCTCACTCCACTGGGACAGAAGGACACAGTATTTCCCAATGTCTGCTTTTATCATGGTGAAATGATCCACCCAAAACATAATTCAGTCTGGGAATTTTAATGAAGCTTCATTTTTGTCCTTTGTCAGCCCCATTACTCTAATTAACTCTGTGGTAGGCTTGTATGGTACATAATATGCGAACGTTAGCGAATGATCTGTTTGCTCTTCAAAAAATTTCAGGATAACCAATGCTTGGAGAAAGCTTGTACATCTTTGTCCACAAATAGACAAGAAAGGCCATAATTGCTTATTATATAAGGATCTGGATCCTTTGATCCGACAGCTCACATCGATTCATATAGCTTTCATTTCTGTTGCAGAATTGGCGTTAAGATCGAACTAAAATGATTTCTGGAGGCAGGGGTGGGCTTCAAAGATTTTAGCAAAGGGTTCTCTGCCCGGTTGCTGCGTGGGCGTGACCATGGTAGGCGTGGCCTAGTCAGCCTCCTGCACCATGGTAGAGGGGATGTTTTTGCCCTCCCGGGCTCTAGAGGTTTTCCTCTAGGGAGGGTGAAAACAGCCTCCCCAGGCTCCAGAGGCCCTCTGGAGGCTGGAAATGAGCCTGTTTCCAGCCTTCCCGTATTTCCAGTAGGCCCGTTTTTCGCCCTCTCTGAGCCTCCGCACACACCCCTGCACTTACCTGCATCCAAAAGAGGCTGCGTGGGGACTCCTGGGAGGGGTGGGTGGGGCGGGGCCAGCCAGGAGTGGGATTTGGGGGTTCTCCAAACTGCACAGAATCTTAGCTAGAGGTTCTCACGAACCCCTACGAACCCTCAGCAGCCCACTCCTGTCTGGAAGGGGGGAAAAGTCATTTTGTCTCATCCTAAAAAAGCAAAACAATCTAGAAACCTTTGGGTCTTTCTTCTCTTTTTGGAATGGTTTTTTTTTTTTCATAGATTGCACAGTTAAAAAAGAAAAACCAGAATTGCAGTGCAAAAAGAGAAATGTCTTTGGAAATGTAGAAATCTGTTTGCCTATGTAGGCTGAAACTTTGGAAGTGAAATATTTGTGTACCTGGGCTTGGGGAATGCAGCTGACCAACATTCTCTCCTTCTTCCCCACCCCAGGTAGCATCAAATTCCAAACTGGTAACCAAACAGATGCTGGGCTTCTACGCATCTGACACAGACCAAGGCCGGGAACTCACCCGGATGTGGGACCGTTTCATGATGGAGGTACATATCATTGTCCAGTCTTTGAGAATACATCATCCAGATGTAGCTCCAGAATGCATAGTGTAGGGACTGTGACAGTCATACAACGTTGCTGCCAGGCTGAGTCAAAATGCTAGGGATTGGGGACAGGACTTTCTGGTTTTTCTTTGAAGACGTTTCACTTCTCATCCAAGGAGCTTCTTCAGAGCCGAAGAAGCTTCTTGGATGAGAAGCAAAACGTCTCAAAAGAAAAACCAGAAAGTTCAGTCGCCTCTTGAAAAAGCACCTTTGGGACAACCATGACTTGGATGACTGAGAATCTCCATAGACATTTAGTGTTTGGGAACTTTGAAGATAGGGGAAGGATTGGAGTGAAACCAAAAGGCAACATTAGGTATGGAGCAGTAGCTATGCTCAACTACCAGCCAGGGGGGAAAAATAGTTCTCATCAGCTATCAATTCTTTGCAAAAAAATAATGATAAGCTTCAAAGCTGTGAAATTCGAAACAACTCAAATCAGTCTTAACTTTCTAATGGAAGAGTTGGGTGGCAGAAAGTCTAGTCAAGAGAAAGTACCCCAAAAGGCAGCAAAATATCCTTTATAACAGTGGTCACCAACTGGTGGTCCATGAGAAAATGTTGGTGGTCCACAGAAAAATTATTTGCATTTTTTATATTGCACTAAATCAAGGATCCTCAAACTACGGCCCCTGAGCTGGATACATGCAACGAACGCTTGTGTTACTGCAGAGAGACTCCCCCTTCAGGGTCTTTTAGTGTGGGTCAGAGGGGGGCAGAAATTCTAACTTGAGATCTGCTTCAGCCTCCTGGTGCGGGGCTTTGGGCAAAGACTGGAGGGAAGCACCGCTGATGGCGAAGAGCCGGAGGGCCTCGTTCCAGTGGGACTGCATCATGGCCTGGAACTGGCTGACCATCTGAGTCCGCTGAGTCTCCAGGCATCGGTACCTGGCCTTGCACTCCCGCAGGTCTTCCCTCTGCTTGGAAAGCCTATGCTCGTAGTCCTCAGTGAGGTGCTTCTGCTGAGCCTCCTTCTCGGTCAGATCCAATTTGAACTGTTTTGCCAACTCTTTCTCGTGGTGGCTACTTAGCTCCAACAATTGCTTCCTGTTGGGGCCCTAAGGAGCCCGGGCAGGCAGGCAAGGAGTGGCTAGAAGGGGAGGGGTGAGTAGAGGCTCTTGATGCAAGTGACATCAAGTTGGCCATGCCCACCTAGTCACATGCCCACCAGCCACGCCCACCCAGCTGGTCATTAAGCAGACCATATTAGTGGTCCACGGGATTTAAAATTATGAATTTAGTGGTCCCTGAGGTCCGTAAGGTTGGTGACCCCTGCTTTATAATGTGGCTCTTCGCAATAAGCACCCTGTTATTAACACAGCTGCCTGCAATTACTGCTGGTTCGAATCTCTCCAAGGCTCAAGGTTGACTCAGCCTTCCATCCTTTCTAAGGTAGGTGAAATGAGGACCCAGTTTGTGGGGGCAATAAGCTGACTTTGTATAAAATATACAAAAGTATGAAGGCTATTGCTTAACGCATTGTAAGCTGCCCTGAGTCTCCGGAGAAGGGCGGCATATAAATCAAATTTAAAAATAAATAAATAAATAAATAAATACTGTATATGATCTTTCTTTTCACCTGTTCACTTTTAGCAACAGTGCTGCGGTGCCAATGACCCCTTGGACTGGGTAAACTATACCTCTGTATTCCGAAGTCGGTACTCTGAAGCAGTGGCACCTTGGCCATTCTACTGCTGCAAACGTGATCGAAACTTTATCATCGTCAATGAGGAGGGCTGCAGATTGGGGCACATTGATTACATCAACACTCAGGTACCAAAGTCTTCCATCTTTGTCCTGATGTTTACCTGCCGTTTTGGGCCTTCTTGGGGATATTGGTACCGTCGGCAGCTCCTCTCTTCAAGGCAATCTCACTGCTTTGTTCTTCCCTTCTCAGGGCTGCTTTGAACACATTAAGCACGCAGTACAGAGCTACGCCTGGGGCGTCTCCTGGTTTGGCTTTGCCATTCTTATGTTCACAGTAAGTCATAGCAGAAAGGCTTGTTTTGATGTGTTGGGGCTGCAATTCCAAAATTTTCTGGTGGGAACTATAGGAGTGATGGCTTAAGAACTCAAGAGATTGAGGAAAGGTTGTAGCTTGAAAATTGAGAGACCATCTTAATGAAGTTCTGCTTATCCGTGAAGTTTATCCTGAATGTACTCCACTCTTATCTGTCCTCAAAAACATCTTCAGTATCCCAGTTTCCACAAGGACCAACCAAGTGTTCATAGGAAACTCATCAGCAGGGCTAGAGGACAATAGTCCCCTCCTGGTGCTACTCTTCAAGAACTTCAATAGAAGACAATATATGTAGTTTGGGGATTGAACAGTGGAGTCCTTGGTGCTCTCTGAGCTTGGTTATTTGTTTGCAGACATTTCATTACCCAACTCAGTAGCATCATCAGTAGGTCTGATGATGCAGATCTTCAAGAACTGATATGTAGTGCATATTTCTGCCTGTTAGACAACATCTAGTTGATGTGCCTTCGAGCCAAGCTGTCTCAACCTAGTATTCCTTAGATATATTTGGCCTACAATTCTTCAGTGTGCCTACAAATTCATAGAATATAATCCCAATTCATCCATAGGCCATCAAATAAGCAATTCTTTTAGAAGTCTTTCCTAAATTGGTGTGTTTTCCATTTCAAAACCAACTTTAATTTAGGTTGTAGTTGCTTACCCTTGGCAAGGGATTGGATCGGTTGAGCTCTAAGGTTCCCTCCAGTCCTTATGCTGCATGAGTGTGTGAGGATAAAATCAAAGAAGAGGTGGTGGTGGGATGGGACAGATAATTTCGCTTGAGGTACTCAGAAGGGGATGTGGTGGATCAATGGCTAAGACGCCGAGCTTGTCGATCAGCAGTTCGAATCCCTAGTGCCGCCTAACGGGGTGAGCTCCCGTTACTTGTCCCAGCTTCTGCCAACCTAGAAGTTCGAAAGCACGTAATAAATGCAAGTAGAAAAATAAGGACCACCTTTGGTGGGAAGGTAACAGCATTCCGTGTGCCTTTGGTGTTTATTCATGCCAGCCACATGACCACAGGGACGTCTTCGGACACCGCTGCCTCTTTGGCTTTGAAATGGAGACGAGCACCATCCACTAGAGTTGGGAACGACTAGCACATATGTGCAAGGGAAATCTTTACCTTTACTCAGGATCAGAAAAGGGAACCACACCATTACAAAAAATTAAATAGGGGCTTGGAATAAAAGAGTATTTTTGTGTGTTTTTTTCCCCAGTGTCCTATCGTTCTTCTGGCTATATACCATTACACCACAATGTGAACAATTCCAGCCAAGTAAGTGGAATTTTTCCTAAGAAGAGGAAGATGATGAGCAAAGGGATGGAGCCCTTCCTTGAGGAGTGAGAAAAAAAATCTCCCTCTATGGATTCCCTCTATACTATAACATGTTCTCCAAGTCATGGCTACTCCCCTAAGATTGCTTTGGGTATAGAGGTTTATTGGGCATCTCTGGAAAAATCATCTCAACTACTTTAATAAAGCCTTTTTTAAAAAAAAAAATGTATAGTAAATGTTATCTGGTAGGTGTGAGATTTTTCTTTTAAAAAAATTTCTTTGTGAAATTCTGTAAGGAACTTGATCTGTGTCCAAGCTGTGTGTATTCACCGAGAATGCCCCAGGAATTCAAATCAACTCGATCTGACAATTCAATTTGGGTTTCTAAAAATAGGATCGCAATGATAAAAAGCAAAACCCTATAATCTCCCTCTCTCTCTCTCTTTCTCCTTCTCCACCCCTCTCTCTACGTATATAACTAAGCCAGTGGGATTTACAAAGGTTTAAATGGCATAAAAACTCACCCTGCATTGACCTAGAAAATTATTCAGACATGGAGCATTTTTCATATGCTAGATAATTCCCAATACTGTACTGGGAATAGTCCCAATCCCAGTCCCAACAGATTGGAATGGATTGGCAAGGAGAGGTCAGGCTGGTGCTCAAGGTAGATCAGTCTGTCCATTTATCCATCTTTCTGTCCGGTCTGTCCATCTGTTCATCCATCAGCCTGTCCAACTTTCTGTCCTCTGTTCATCCATGCATGGCTGTCCATCTGTCCTATCTTTTTTTGTTGTTGTTAGTTGCGAAGTCGTTTCCGACCCATCGTGACAAGGTTCCTCCAGGCCTTCCTGTCCTCTACCATCCTCTGAAGTCCATTTAAGCTCACGCCGACTGCTTCAGTGACTCCATCCAGCCACCTCATTCTCTGCCGTCCCCTTCTTCTTTTGCCCTCAATTGTTCCCAGCATTAGGTTCTTCTCCAGTGAGTCCTTCCTTCTCATTAGGTGGCCAAAGTATTTGAGTTTCATCTTCAAGATCTGGCCTTCTAAAGAACAGTCAGGGTTGATCTACTCTAGGATTGACTGGTTGGATCGCCTTGCAGTCCAAGGGACTCGCAGGAGTCTTCTCCAGCACCAGAGTTCAAAGGCCTCAATTCTGTGATGCTCAGCCTTCCTTATGATCCAACTTTCACAGCCAAACATTGCAACTGAGAAAACCATAGCCTGGACTATATGCACTTTTAACTGTGGCTAAAACTCATTGGTGTTACCAATCACGTAGCCAACTATGTAGAGAAGTCTCATCAAAGCATCTAGTCTCTAGTGGACCCATGACTCGCACAGAAGAAGAAGTAGAAGTAGAAGTAGAAGTAGAAGTAGAAGTAGAAGCAGAAGCAGTAGTAGTAGTAATAGTAGAAGAAGAAGAAGAGGAGGAGGAGGAGGAGGAGGAGGAGGAGGAGGAGGAGGAGGAGGAGGAGGAGGAGGAGGAGGAGATGGGATAGAATAGGATTAGGATTAGGAATAGGAATAGACTCTTATTGGCCAAGTATGATTGGACACAGAAGGAATTTGTAACTAGTACAGCAGTTTCTTAGCACTTGCTAGAAAGACAACATAGTTTAGCTTCCTGTCTGGTGTGCCTACTCCAGGACAGCAACTAATCTCCCCTGTAAAGGCCATTCAGATCAAATGGCTCAACTCCTAAGCAGAGGTGAGATCCAAGAATTACTCATACAAATACTAAATGAGAAACCAACAAGTGGTCTGTTGGCTGTTTTTTTTTACATATGATGTATAAATACATAAATTTTCATCCCGTTTCACCTCTGCCAACAGTGAGAGACCACAGACCCAAGCTTGCCAGTTTGCCTTTATTTGTTAATTGGTTGGAATTAAGCCATTTAGTACAAGAATCCCAGAAAAAAAGGGAAGTCAACTTATATCCAAAAAAGAAGAACTGCAGCACATCAGAGGCAACAAGGAAACATGGGCTGTTAAAAAAAACACAGGCACATATAGATAAGACATGCCAGTATGGCAGTGATCGCTTCACAGTATCGGGGGAACACGGGACGGTCACGTCATCTGCTTCCCGTTCGAAGTACTGCCTCTCTCATGGAGGCATCATGTAAAGCCGTGGCTGGCCCACATGCGGCAGAATAAGGTGGCAGGAAGCCACGGCGTGCGAGGGGCAACTGTGGCCGCTTAAGCTACAGCTGCAAATAGGATGGTTTGGTGCTCCTGCATAAATTGCAGAGGGGAAAACACACATGGTTAAGAACAAATCATCACAATCTGCCCAGTCAAGGAAGATTCAAAAATCAACTGCAGGCTGCAGGAATGACCCATTCTTCCATCTCAGAAATCTAACATCCAATTTTGTGCAATGGGTAGAGACAGAGCTAACCTGCCGGGGGGGAAAAAATGATCAGCATGGAACCAGTTCTATTCAGATTCCCAGATCGGAGTCCTCTTGAGCTGCACCGTGCTTTGCACGTAGTCCTCGGCTGACAGCCATTCATTTAACGACCGTTTAAAGTTACAATCGACACGATAAAAGTGACTTACCACCCACTCTCAAAGTTATGACCGTTCCATCATTGTTAAATAATCCCCGATTTACAGCCACAAAGGAGCACAGCATCTCTGTTGTTCAGCGAAACACGTGCTTCCGTGAATTTTGCCCCATTTTACGACCTTTCTTGCGACGTTTGTTAAGCGAATCGCTTCTGTGGTTAATTTAGTAACAGGGTTGTTAAGTGAATCCGGCTTCCCCCATTGACATTGCTTGCCAGAAAGTCACAAAAATGGGACCGCATGACCCCGGGGACACTGCAGCCGTCATAAATGAGTCAGTTGCCAAGCCTCTGAATTTTGATCACGTGACCACGAGGACGCCACAACGGTCATTAAGAGTGAAAAATGGTCGTAAGTCGCCGTTTTCAGTGCCGTTGTAACTCTGAACAGTTGAGGACTACCGGTACATCATCCCTGCGATGATTGCTTCATGCTTGTGATCTGGTTGCTTGGCAACCAGCTCACACTTAGAATGGTTGCAGCATCTTGTTATGTGTCTGCAATTTACAAGCTTCCCAGCTAGATCCTGCCTGCACGATTCACGTTAATGACTTTCTGATTTGCTTAACAATAGCAAAAATGGTTAATTTGGGTCCAGTCACATGATTCACTTAACGACTGCATTTTTGGGGCGACCAAAGCTCTGGTTCCAATTGTAGTCGTAACTCGAGGACTACCTCTGTAGTCAAAAGCATTAAAAGAGCCTCCCACAAGCTGCATTTATGCTTCGAATCCAGCCACACATAACGTCAGAACTGCAAAATATGTATCTTAAATCTCTCTGGTCAAATAAGTGTTGATGGAACGATCTTGTAAAATATCTAACGTTTGGTGATATTCAGGTGGAAATGCCTAGCCAAGTGCTAGAAGCTCATGAAATTGAAAGAAAAGTGTTTGGCAATCCCTTTAGCACACCATAATTAAGTTGTAGTAGAAAGCTGGTAGAAACCTACATCTATTTTCAGGTCATTTCAAGGTTCATTTAGGATGGCCAGAATTTACTTGTGAACCTGGCTGCTCTCCAGATCTTGGGACATTAAACCTTACGTAGAACTAACGATAAGTTAACCATCCCCAAGGTTGCTCTGTCTCCCCAGCCTGAACCAACCAACAACAACACAGATTAAGTTCCAACATCATTATTTTCTTTCATGGATCATTAAGCCCCTTTTCCCACCCCCAGTGTGTCTTTGCAAAACCACAAGAGAAACAGCTTCCAATGTTTTTTCAAGTTCCTGGAAAAACAAGCTAAATAAGCTATTGAAAATGTGGAACAACTGGGAAGTTTTTTTGTTTTGTTTTGTTTTTACCATGGTGGTATTTTTGTTTCGTTTCGTTACAAAAAGTGGTCAAGCTAGTGCAATTTCTGTGTTTAAACCCAGATGTGGAACTGGAGGAGGGAATCAATCCCAGATCTAAAATTCTTAGCGTAGGTCGAGACATTTCTACGCCGAAAGCTGTTTTATCGGAGGAGTTGAAGATGTCGGATTCAATTGCATATCCTTCTGATGGAGAGATGAATAAAGTTCTTGTTAAGCCGGGAATGTCTGTAGTAAGAACCTTTTAGATCTTGCCACACGAGAGTGCCAGCCAGCTGGGGTGGCCAAGATCCCAGATCCCAAACTCTGGAGGAATTCAACCCCTTTACCCACCCACCCACCCCACCCACCCCCCAAAAAAAGATCCCACGGGAAGCTTCAAAATAACGCAATTAAGGCTGTCGTCTTGTTGTGCACAAACCCAGGCATCAGTCTTGCATTCCTTTGTGGGGCTGACTTCCAAGCAAGCGTGCCCAGGAGCAGGCTATGGATTTCAGGGGAAAGAGACTTAAAATTTGTGCTTGGCTCTCTCTGAAAGCAATAGGATCCCAAAGTGCTTGAATTAAAACCTGGACTGCATTCAGGAAATATATATATATATATATTTTTCCTTCTCCATGATGCATTACCCATTGTTGCTTGTTTTGTTTCTTCCCTCCCACTTTTTTTTTCAAACGAAATCTGACAATATAATAATTTGAAAAGGAGCCTAAGAAAAGTGCTTTGGGGAGGAGGGGGCCATGCTAGAGATACCGGAGGGTGGGTGGGTGGGTGGGGAGGATTTTCTTCTTTCCCCAGTTCAGGGTTTCTCAGCTTTGGTGACTTTTCAGACGCGTGGACTTCAACTCCCAGAATTCCCCAGCCAGCATATGCATTTTAAACATGAGCCACGGGTGGCGCAGTGGTTAGAGTGCAGTACTGCAGGCTACTTCTGCTGACTGCCTGAAATTTGGGAGTTCCAATCTCACCAGGCTCAAGGTTGACTCAGCCTTCCATCCTTCCGAGGTGGGTAAAAATGAGGATTGTTGGGGGCAACAGGCTGACTCTGTAAACCGCTTAGAGAGGGCTGTAATAAAGCACTGTAAAGCGGTATATAAGTCTAAGTGCTACTGCTACTGGTGCTATCTTAAAATCACCAAAGTTGAGAAACCCCACCGAATCTGGTCCCCAACGACTGCTCAAGAGGAAGAAGGCATAAAGGCCTCTCCCTTCCTCCTATCCCGTATTATCTAAAATACTGTCTTGTGGAACATGCACAATCACTTTCACAGACACGCACGCTCACACATGCGCCAACCCCAGACATGAATGTACATATCAAGTAGACATGAATCCCACTCTCGAGCACACATCAAGCCTGCAGCTTAGTCACACAGAGCCCTCCCATGCTAGGCACGTACCGTATGTATCCTCTCCCCTCCCCCACACCCCTCGGTCCTTTTGTAAAACACACACACACCCATTCCGAAATCCTAAATAAATACAGAAATGCACGAGACCAACATGCTCCCCCTAGCTTTTTCTCAACATGCCACTCTTGCCTAGCTACAACCTCACACGAAGAGTGTGTGCTCTTGTAAAAGGAGCTTGCGAGTGTGCCCGTCTGCCTTCCTTGGGGGCATCTTATACTTTTCCTTGGACATCTATGTCCCAGCCCAGGAGATGGCTTTCTTCCAGGAATTGGCTTGATCTCTGGGAAAACCAACAGGGGAAGGTGGTTAATATTTTAATTGGGTTAAAAGGGATGCTTATGACAAGTTAGAACTATTTTGGTTTGAATGCTGGAAGAGAAGAGGAACAAGGGTTTCCGGTAGTTGTTAACGGCTCGCTCACTCTCTTCCCCTCCAAAGCCTGCAGTCTTCCCCAGCGGTGAGCAAAACACGGTCAACAGCGCCTCTCTGTGTCAGTTCAGCGCACATGACGTGAACACGGTTAGCAGCCCTGGCTGGATTCCAAGCATCCTATTGTGATTCATGTTGCCAAAGCCGTCGAAATGATGTAATCCAGAAGGAATCAGCTGCAGTCATCCCATTGGAAGCAAACCCTCTCCTCTGAAGTTAGAAGTCCATGGTTGGAAAGAGGGCAAGGTGGAACAAAGCAACACGGGGCGTAACCGAAACAGGAAGGATGGGACACACAATGGAACTGGCAGAGGCATTACGGTGCCCCCAAAGGCTGAAATGATGCCATGCTGAGTTCTTCGGTGTGATGTTCATGCTGATTTTCTGGAGAGAAACCTCCTGCAGGGATCATAGGACCTGCCTTGAAAGATTCGTGTGCTCTCCAAACCTTAAAGAGGTTCTCCAAACGAGGCAGGCACAATGCCCGACGCGGGAGCCAAAGACGCGACCTCTGAGTAACCCAGTCGGATAGATCCTTCTGAAGTCTTTTATTTTTTTTCACAGCAATCCATACCGTGTAATTCCATGAATACTGGCAAGGAAGAGGAAAGGAGAGAAACCCGGAGCCCAGCCCCGAGGATCCAAACTGTGCATCTGCTCACCGCGTGTCCCTCAGCAGTAGCTGTGCGTCTGGCCCTCGGCATACACTGTCCAGCTGGGTCCGAGGTAGCACCCGGATGGAGAGCCCTCTCTCCTTTCCACATTGCCGTACTGTGGGGAAGATTCATCCAGCTTCTGCAAGGGTGCCGAGGCCTGGCTCCCCACGTGGGGGGCGGCCCCGTCGTAGGTGATAATGGGTTCCGGACCGTAAGAGGGATGACCCCAACACGCAGAGGGCGGGCGGTAGAACTGCCACACGGCACGACTGCAAGGCAAAACGTCCATCAGTTGGCGGTGTTGCCCTGAAGGTGTGTAACCCCAAGCCAGCTTCTGCTTCTGAGGCAGGGGAGGTCTGCTGGGCTGGGGCAAAGCCTGAGGAGCTCCCGGGTCCGAATGACTACGGGGATGGGCTGCTTCGGGGGGAGGGGACGGCGTGGGGCTGACCAACGGGGGCTCGGGGAAGGGCACATTGACGTAGATGGGCTCCTGACGGGTGACCGCAGGTGGCATCGACTGGATTTGCAGCTGGGAATTCTTTAAGATGGGCTGAAGAGAGGAGGCAGCCGGGGGGAGATGGGTCTGGCGCCAGGGCCTCTCAAAGACCCCGTAGGAGGCATTGAAAGTGGCCAGATACTCGGGGGGCGGACAAGAGGGCCACGGACGTGCCAGGCCAGGATAGGCAGGAGGCTCCCCCACAATCTCGTAATAGAGGTTCTCATGCTCCAGCTGAGAAGGGGGACTCCCATTGACACCCAGTCGAGAGGAGGCCGGGAAGTGGCTGTGGTGCCGGAGAGGATGGTCCGTGAGGCAGGGCTGAAAAGTGGAGGACCTCGTTTTGAGAGGCAAGTGACTGGTCATTATGGGAAAGTGGGGAGGGGGAGGGGGCTTAGGCGGGGCAGCCGAAGGGCTGGAGGAAGGAAAGGCGTCTTGAGACTGGCGGAAAGCTGGATAGGGGACAGACAGGGGTGGGGGATGCAAACCGTAGGCGGGAGATGGGGAGGACAGGTGGTAGGGATCCGAGAAGGGAAGTGCCTGAGGATCTCTCGGGTCTAGCTCAGCGAGGAACCTCCTGTAAGGGGAAAAGGAATCCGAGCTACCCAAGGGAGAAGATTGGCTGAGAGGCACCTGCAGAGAAACAAGGCAAACTGAATGAGCAGCAAGAAGGCATTTCAAGCAGGCAAACACCTCCCACCCTCGTCCCCTTCCTGTTCTACTCCATCCCATCCTCCTCCTGTAGCTAAAATCTCTCCATCAAGTGGGCCAGAAGAGCCAGGACGGGTTTCCTCTTGATCGCGAGGAAGCTCAGGACAAGTTGGGGCTCTTTATCGTATTCTTTTATCTTTTGGCCCAGATCGCAACATAGCGGGAAAATTGCAGCAAAGAATAACCGGGAGGAGGGGGAAAAAAATCCTTCTAGAAATATTCCAAAATCTGCACCCTGCCTAATGGCAAAGTTATCCCAGCTCGGTCCCAGCCCTTCGTGAGCTGATCCCTCACCTGGCTGCCTCCCTTTAGGTTGCGGCTTTGGCTGCCGATGCTCCTGCCCCTGGCCTGCGCCTGGAGAGGGGAGAGGCCAGGCACCTTGGGGCTCGGCCGCACCATGGAGTAGAGCGCTTGTGCGCCACTCGTCAGCTCCCCTGCCTTGCACTCCAGTGACAGGGAGCGCCGGAAATGTGTCCGGGGTTCCCGCTGCTTCAGGCTGGCCTGTCGTTTTTGCTGCAAGGTTGCCTGGTGCGCACTCTCAGCCAGTGCCAGCGCCATCAGGCGAGCCGGGTTCTTGGGTGGAGGAGGCGGTGGGATATGCCGCAGCAGGGACAATGCACCAGGAGACACGGGAGCGGTTTCAGACTTCGGACCTGAATTGGGAAAAGAAAGAGGGCAGCATAAGGATTGCATTAGGATAAAAATAAAGGCAAAGGTTTCCCCTCTCCAGTTGTCTCCCACTCTAGGGAGGCGGTGCTCAACTCCGTTTCTCAGCCAGAATTGTCTGAAGACCCTTCCGTGGTCATGTGGCCAGCAGGACTATACGCCGAGGCACATGGAATGCTGTTACCTTCCCAGCAAAGTGGTACCTGTTGATCTACTCACATTTGCATGTTTTCCAACTGCTAGGAGGGCAGAAGCAAGAACGGGAACTTACCCATCACGTGGTGCTCAGATCTCGAACCTGGCTGTCAGCTTTCCAGCTGACAAGCTTTCCAGCTGACAAGCTCAGCATCTATAACTGCTGAGCCATCGCGCCCCCTTGCATTAGAAAACGGGAACTCCAACTTTGCAGGAAGGAGAATTAAGTACAAGCTTAATCTAGTTTTTTTTAATTACTTAATAAATATTGTTAATCTAGACTGGAAGGCTGGGAGCTTCATCAGAGTTGGGAAAACAATGGCCCTCCAGATATCACACTTTTTATTAACGTAATAATAAAGTTTTTTTTTTAATTACTTAATAAATTATTATTAATCTAGGCTGGAATGCTGGAAACTTCATCAGAGTTGAGGGGATGATGATCCTCCAGATCAGGGGTGGGTTCTATAATTTTTTACTACCGGTTCTGTGGGCATGGCTTATTTTGTGGGTGTGGCTTGATGGTCATGTGACAATTATTTCGGATTTAGCAGAGGTACTGGTCTACCAGGCTTTTAACTGCTTGCAGAGCTGTACCGATCTACCCATTTATTTTTTGCAGGCACTGGTCTACTCATTTGTTTTCTTTTAACACTGATCAGCTGTAGGGCGGCCCTTTGAAGCCCTGCGGCAAGAGTTTAAACAGTTTTTTTTCCCCTCTAGCCATCAGATGGGACTCAGGAGGCAGCAATAGATTGGGGGTGGGCCAAATAAAAGGTAAGAATAACGTGGGGGTGGGTGCGAGGAGTGGGGGGTAGGCGGGGGGGCAGAACCGATTCAGTGACGTCATATCGTCACCGCTACCGGCTCGGGAGAACCGGGCCGAACCGGGAGGAACCCACCACTGCTCTGTTACATTCCTAGCACCCCTCAGCACAGACTGCTAGATGTTTCAATTCAGCAAACTCTTGAGGCCATAGCCTGCTCACCCACCCATCCCCAACCCTAGGGAGCATCCCAAAAATAGCAGGACTAGAATTTGGGAAGATACTGATGACAGGGGAAAGGGGAGTATGTAGTGTGTTCATTCCAAAAGGGGTTTTTTTTTTTCACTGATAATCTGTAGGACATTTTAGCAATCCCTGGAACTCTGGGGATGGGAAAACAAACCTTTGGGGAACTGCAGTCTGCCTATAGGCAGAAGTTGCGTTTTATTCTACTCGCTCTTTGTGTTAAGTGTAACAACAGCAATAACAGTGAAGAATGTCAAAAAGTACTTACTGGGTGGAGACAAACGATCTTGGGCTTGAGAAATCTTGCCACGGACTTCCCGTTCACAAGAGTTGCTGAGTTGTCCACCTGCCGTACTCAGGAGCATGGAGATCATATGAGGAGGGGAGCTCAACCCTCTGGACTCCCCACCAGCAAACATCTCCAGCACTTTGTCAGGCAAGGAAACAGACGTTTCTGATGCATCTTGACCGACGGTGGGATGTGAGCAGGGCGAGAGAGCCGCAACAGGACTCGCTGAGCTGGAGTCGTCCGAGAGGGATGGCTGCTGCACAGGAGGGCTACACTGGTAAGTTAGCGGGTCAAAGTCCAGACCACGAAGCCCAGGAGGACTTAATTCCAACTCCGAGTCCAGCTCTGAGTCACCTTCCAGCCAAGAGGAACGCCGACGGGAAGCCACATCGTCTGCCCCAGTGGCCAAGCCTTCACCGTGGCCGGACACAGAGGAACCCAGAGAAGAACATGAGTGGCATTGTTTGAGGGTAGGGAAAGCATCGCTGCTGGAATGTGGACGTCTCAGGGAAGGCAATTTGGGGAGACCTAAGGGCCAAAAAAAAAAAGAAAAAGAAAGAAACGACATGGATCAAAGTTCTCCAAACTGTTTATTCAACATGCTAGATGTCCAAGAGTCAACACTGTGAAGAAGAATATTTCTGTCTCTGAAGAACAGGTTGCTTGCATGGACTCAGATTTTGGTAGAAGGCAGTCAGTGCTTAGCAGATTCTTGTCTAACTGCATGCATTCAGTTATCTGAAAAGGTATAAGTTCTCCTGCTTGAGCAGGGGGGGTGGATTAGAAGACCTCCAAGGTCCCTTCCAGCTCTTATTCTATTCTATTCTATTCTATTCTATTCTATTCTATTCTATTCTATTCTATTCTATTCTATTCTATTCTATTCTATTCTATTCTAGTCTAGTCTAGTCTAGTCTAGTCTAGTCTAGTCTACTCTACTCTACTCTACTCTACTCTACTCTACTCTACTCTACTCTACTCTACTCTACTCCAGGGGTCTCCAAACTTGGCAACTTTAAGCCTGGAGGATTTCAACTCCCAGAATTCCCCAGCCAGCAAACTGGCTGAGGAATTCTGGGAGTTGAAGTCCTCCAGGCTTAAAGTTGCCAAGGTTAGAAACCCCTGCTCTACTCTTCTATTCTATTCTATTCTATTCTATTCTATTCTATTCTATTCTATTCTATTCTATTCTATTCTATTCTTCTATTCCTCTACTCTACTCTACTCTACTCTACTTTACTCTACTCTACTCTACTCTACTCTACTCTACTCTACTCTACTCTACTCTACTCTACTCTACTCTACTCTACTCTACTCTACTCTATTATCCTACCCTACCCTATCCTACCCTACCCTACCCTAAAGGAGCTTCAGAAAAAGATGGTGGTGTCTGTATTCTCACTGCAGGAGTTATAACTCAATAAAGAACATCCTTCACATTCAGAGGGTCTTATGGTTAATGCCTAACCTGATCAGGTAACAGGTGATGAAATCACTCTAACATCTGGCTTCTTACACATCTAGTTTAATGCCAAACCCAGGTAATTAAGAGCAATGAGAAAATTCAGAAAATCTGCAGTTGTCCCAAGGCAGCTTTCTCAGAACCTTGACAAGTTCCAGCTAACTGGACATCAACTCCTGGAACTGTCAGCGATGACCTTGCTGGCTATGAAATGCTGGGAACTGAAGCCCTACTTGTCTGGAAGTCACTACACTTGGGAAACAAGCGCTTTGAAGAAATGTTTTGGGAGGATCACCTTAAGTTCATGCAATCCATTTTGATAAGAGCAAAATCACCGGGGGGGGGGGGTTCAGCAGACAAAGGGGCCATTTTACCTGTTAGACTAGCCTGAGATGTTAGAGATTCTTCACTTTTGGCGGATCGCAAGGTGACCGTCTCACCACGGCTCCCTACAGAGAAAGAGGACAAAGGAAATAGATGAGCGTTATCCCTCTTAAAAAAGGCCACAAATCTGCAATCTCTCCTTGACCTTGAATCCATGGAACAAAAATCTTATGTCAATTTGCAAAGGATCCCTGGCCTACTCTCGAGTTGCCATAGGCAAGGGGGATGGGAAACCGACAAAGCAGCATGGCAGCCAAAGACAGGAGCACATTCCAGACATATCATTCTCAAGGCTGTCTCCCAGGGTTACCCACAGCGGCTAGAGGGGAGTGATCTCTACAACCCGCAAAATTGCTCCGTTGGCGAATGTGATTGATGATACACCCTGGGGGGAGGGGGGGAAACAGGGTCATGATTGGGGCCGTAAATTATGTAGGGTCAGAGTTGGCTTCATTTGGGAACGTGGCAACATGAAGCTCCTAATAAATAACTGGATTTCTTTTGAAGCTTGGCTTGATTTAATTAGGGCATCCTTCGGAACCCTGGCAGCAAGCCAACTCTGACCCCATTTGGGGGTCATCTTGCCTATTCAATATACGGAAAAAGGTAACGGAATATACTGCTCATCTGGTTCTGTCGCATTGGGCTCATATCAAAACTCTGCCATAATGAGTAAATTGACACAACACGTGAAACCCACAGAGATTCTGGGAGTCGTAGTTGAGCCACACTTAGTAGGCCATAAATTCCCATATTTGCTCCAGAAATACGTATGTGCTTGTGATGTTAAGCGTGATAAAAAACAAACGGCGTGTAGTTTTCCTACCTGGTAAAGATTCTCCAAGTCCAAAAAGCTCTCCCAAGCGATGTGATTTTTTGCGGAACGGGACGGGGGCCTTGCCGATGGCAAAGAACGTCTTCCAACTAGGTCCAGATATTTTCCGCAGCTTGCCATTGTTTTCTGTCTTTTGCCTATAAAGTGAGAGGTCATCTTAGAGCAGGGGTGTCAAACTTGATTTCATTGAGGGCCACATCAGGGTTGTGTTTGACCTTTGGGGGCCGTGGTGGGTGTGGCCAGGATGGGCATGGCCAGCTCAGTGTCACTCGTGCCAGCTCCCGAGCTCTGTTTTCACCATAATCACCATATTCTTTCAAGAGCAAATATTAATAAACAATTAACTGTAATTCATTCCCAGCACCTAGTTTCTACTTTTTAATATAAATTTTATGACAAGTTGCACAAAGCACACTGAAAACTAATAAAAACTAATACGGACATGAGGAAAACAAAGAAAGAAAAAGGAAACAAGAGAGAACAATAGGAAAAAAGTTTCCAATTTTCTTTACAGCAAATATACAATACGTTCTGCCTGCAATTACTGCGAGTTTAATTCTCACCAGGCTCAAGGTCGAACTCAGCCTTCCATCCTTTCTAAGGTAGGTAAAATGAGGACCCGGTTTGTGGGGGCAATAAGCTGACTTTGTATAAAATATACAAAAGTATGAAGGCTATTGCTTAATGCCTTGTAAGCCGCCCTGAGTCTCCGGAAAAGAGCGGCATATAAATCAAATTTTAAAAAAAAATCTCTTATTCTTAACTCACTTTTTCCGTTAGATATATTTTTTCTAATCATCAAAACCACAAATCATAAGTGCATTTTTTTTCTGTTTCATGCAAAGAGTCTATAAAGAGTTTTCCAGTCAGTCATAAATGTAGATATTGTTCTTTCTCTAATCAAAGATGTCAATTGAACCATCTCTGCTAGCTCCATCTTCTTCACCAACCATTCCTCTATTGTGGTCAAACTTCCCCACTTTGGAGGATACAATAATCTCACTGCAGTTGTCATAGACAAGAACAAAGTTCCATTTATTTTTCTAGCTGCCTATTCATTAAGTCTCCAAAGAAGCATCTCTGGTTTTTTGTTTGTTTTTTTTTTAATTTGATTTATATGCCGTCCTTTTCCGGAGACTCAGGGCGGCTTACAATGCGCTAAGCAATAGCCTTCATTCTTTTGTATATTTATACAAAGTCAGTTTATTGCCCCCACAACTGGGTCCTCATTTCACCTACCTTAGAAAGGATGGAAGGCTGAGTCAACCTTGAGCCTTGACGAGATTCGAACCTGCAGTAATTGCAGGCATCTGGTCTTAATAACCAGCTTAATAACAGGGTGCCTTAAACCACTGTACTACCAAGGCTCTTGGTAGTACAAGGCTCTTGGTAAAGTACATTTGACCTAAGGGTTCAATTGTACTTTAATCTTTAAAATCTTCTCCAGCTCCTAGTATCTAGAGCAGGGGTGGGGAACTATGGCCCCTTATGGACTTCAACTCCCAGAATTCCCGAGCCAGCTGGCTCAGGAATTCTGGGAGTTGAAGTCCATAAGTCATAAAAGCAGGGGTGGGCTGCTGGGGGTTTGCAGAGGTTTGGGAGAACCTCTACCTAAGATTCTGTGCTGTTCGGAGAACCCCCAAATCCCACTCCTGACTGGCCCCGCCCAGCCCCACCCAGGAGTCCCCACGCAGCCTGTTTTGGATGCAGGTCAGTGCAGGGCGCGCGCAGAGGCTTGGGGAGGGTGAAAAACAGGTCTATGGATGTTTGGGCCCGTTTCCGGCCTCCAGAACCTGGGGAGGCCATTTTTGCCCTCCTGGAGGCTCGAGAAAAGCCTCCGAAGCCCAGGGAGGGCAAAAAAAGTCCCTCCCCCCAAGAGGGAGGAGGCTGTGCAGGAGGCTGACAACGCCACGCCCACCATGGCCACGCCCATCCAGCAACTGGACAGAGAACTCCTTGATAAAATTTTTGAAGCCCACCCTTGCATAAAAGGGTCATAGTTCCTCCAGTTCTGATCTAGAGGTTCAGTGTCTCGGTCCATGGATACAGCACTTACCTGGTATTAGGTGATCCCAAAACAGCAGAGAATTTCCCTTGGTCCTGTGGATCTGGAGATCCACGTCTGGCTTCCAGCTTGGTGATCTTGCAGAGGGCCTGGGTGCGTGCTTGGGCTTCTTCAAGAGATAACAAGCGGGTGGAAGGGCAGCTGACCAACTGGGATTTGGGTCGAGAAAGGAAGCAACGTCCTGTTAGAGGAAACGGGATAGTAAAGATAAAGGTAAAGGTTCCCCTCGCACATACGTGCTAGTCGGTCCCGACTCTAGGGGGCGGTGCTCATTTCCGTTTCAAAGCCGAAGAGCCAGTGCTGTCCGATGATGTCTCCGTGGTCATGTGACTGGCATGACTCAACGCCAAAGGCACACAAAATGCTGTTACCTTCCCACCAAAGATGGTCCCTATTTTTCTACTTGCATTTTTTTACCTGCTTTCAAACTGCTAGGTTGGCAGAAGCTGGGACAAGTAACGGGAGCTCACCCCATTACGTGGCACGCGGGAGTCGAACCGCTGAACTGCCGACCTTTCGATCGACAAGCTCAGCGTCTTAGCCACCGCATCACTCAGTGCAGCATCCCCATGGTCATGTGATTCAAATTCAGACGCTTGGCAACTGGTTCATACTTATGACCGTTGCTGTGTCCCAAGGTCATGTGATCCCCTTTTGTGGCCTTCTGACGGGCAAAGCCAACGGGGAAGCCAGATTCACTTAACAACCGGGTTACTAACTTATCAATGGCAGTGGTTCCCTTAACAACTGCGGCAAGAAAAGTTGTAAAACGGGGCAAAACTCACTTCACAACAGAAATTTGGGGCTCAATTGTAGTCATAAGTCGAGGACTACCTGTACCATCTTTTAATTGGGATGATGGAAAGGCCACTTGTGAAATGATTGGCTGATTCATGTGTTGTCGCCAACACATCCCACTCTCTCCCTTTAAAAAAATATTGAATAATTTGCCAAGTATTTTTTTAAATGTTTCATGAGTTTAAAAACAGAAAAGTGAAACACACAGAAATGAGTAAGCATCTGAAGAGTGTTTCTCAGCCTTAGCAATATTGAGATGTGTGGAGTTCAACTCCCAGAATCCCCTGAGCAACATGCTGGCAGTGGGGAACTCTGGTCCACAGTTACCAAGGTTGAGAAACACTGTGCTGTGGGGTGTTGTGGTCTGCCAGCAGCGTGCGGAGCTGGCAGCGTAGTCGGACATGAGGAGGCTGGGGAGGAACATGGGCCAGTCCTGGAGTCTGGGGAAGGCCCGGATGAGGGCTCCGCGTCGGAGGCAGAGATGGGGCCAGGGCCACCTGGGAGTGATGCACGGACTCCGGAGCCCCCCGAGTCGGACAGCAGAGAGGCAGAGGAACAGGAGGAGCCTGTTCCTAGTGCATGCATGCGCAGAGCTGCCAGAAGGCAAGAGCAGCTAAAGCAAAAGGGACGACTCGGGAGTAAGGCCAGGAGATGATTGGCCCCTCCCATAAGGCTTAAAAGAGAAACAAAGACACTTGGGCCTTTTGCAGGAAAGCAACGTTGCTAACTCTGTTTCCAGTCGGCATCTCTTGTTTGTTTCTGAACTTCGTGGGGCTTTGCCAAGTAAAGCCTTTGGCATGATGTAATTGGGACTCAGCTGGGAATGAACGTAAGAACGTAATTCTCAGCTGTTACAATAAAATAGGTTTTTTGGGACTAATTGTGTATTGTAATGACTCAGTAAGGCTAGGTCACATCATGGAGTTGCTAGAAGAGTACTAAGCAACCTTGGAACTATTCGCCCATTTCTTGAGGTACCTGTGCTGTCCTTGCCGATGGAGGTGAAGGTGTCACTGAAGAGAACCTGAACATTGGTGAGGAGGAATTCGACCACGAGGGACTGAACTCGGACTTCCTGAAAGGCATCGGCTCCACACTGTGCGACTGACTCCAGAGCCATCGACCTGGCATTAAAAGGGGAACGGATGATTAGCCTCATCAGACAACAGGAAGGCTCAGATAGGAAGAAAATGATAGTCAAGGCTCAGGAAGCCATCTTTATGGCATAAAGGGGACACACAACATAGCCCTATGACAGCAGGAAGGGCATCCCAAATCCAAAAAAGCATCATGACTGAAGACCCTCATGGGTGCAGACGGAGCAGCACACCATGGGGGGTTATGAGAAAATGAGGATGAAGGGGCATTATGGGTAAAAACCAATGGTGGGATTCAGCCAGTTCACACCTATTCGGGAGAACCGGTTGTTAACTTTCTAAGCAGTTCGGAGAACCGGTTGTTGGAAGAAATCTTATTTTGTTTTTTTCCACTTTATGGGGCTAATCCTGTAAGGAAGGCAGGAAAGAAATATTCTGGTCTTGTTTCTAGCCTAAACTTTATTGCCCTACTTACAGAAACTGCCTCTCCGGTTAACCCTTATTACATTGTAACAGCTAAGGCGAAGCGCCCAATGACATGAGTGACATCGAGTTGGCCATGCCCACATGGTCACATGACCACCAAGCCACGCCTACCCAGCTGGTCATTAGTGCAGAGAACCGGTTGTTAAATTATTTGAATTCCACCACTGGTAAAAACGGGCAGAATAAGGCAGACAGATGGGAAAAATGAAATGCTTTCAAGAGTCATTAGAACAAAAATTTTTGAGGAGAGCGATCGATGTTACAGGGGAAGCAGCAGTGATAATAATGTGGCTAGGACCACATTACAGAAATCAGTGGAACCAAGGTTTTCTGAAACATTTTTTCAAGTTTGGTGGTGGTAGGGGGGGTGCTGGGGTTTTTTTTTAAGCCACCCTAAGCTTATTATAAATCAAACACGTTCTAAAAATGGCAGGAAACCCCCTCCGCTGATTTCCAACCATGTCCTGATGCAGGACAGAGTTGCAGAAGATGCTTTGAAAGCCTGCGAAAAGGCTTCTCTTCCAAAATGGCTGCTTGGTCAAATTGCACCTCCAGCGGAAAAGCTGAGCGACACGTTACCGTGTTAGCACCGAGGGTTAAGGGTTAGTGCAAGGGAAGAATGGCTGATGGTGACTCAAAGACTATCTAGAGAGCGGCGCAGAGGCCAGTGAAGATGGTGCAAGGGCAGAGTCGCGGAGGGAGCGCCAGGGCAGGGCCATTGGTCTGGGCGTCTCACCGCAGCAGGTTGGGTGCCCAAACGATGGCTAAGTTGCGGATGTGCATGCTGGTGTTTTGACTGTGCATAGCCATGCGTGCCAGATGCCGTAGCAGGAATTCCAGAGTCCTGTTGGGACAGAGCAGAAGCTGCTACAGGGAGAGTCTCCGTCAACACCCTGAGCCCTCTTCCCCACCCTTCAGTGGCTTCTCCCCCATCCAACACCTCCCCAAACCATTTCATCCCGTTCTCTGGGCATTTATCCATGTCCCCAAACAATACCTACCGGTAGTGTGGTGGGGGTAATTGCTGGATCACATCATGTACCCTCACTAAGCGCTCTTCGTTCCCAGAAACTGAGACAGCCTCCTATAAAAAGGGGAGGGGGGAAAAAAGAAAAGAGAGAATTAAAGGAGACATGTCACTGTCAGGATGTTTATAAGTTCTATGGATTGTAAGCCTTTTTTATTGAGTTATATTATAAAATACAAAAGTAAATAGAGGAGCAGTGAGTAGGGAGGGGAAAGGGGGAAGGGGGAAGAGCAGGGGTGGGTTTTCTTTTCTGTGGGAAAGGGGTCCAAATGGCTCTTTTGAGTGTTTAAGATTGGAGACAGGGGTGAAATGCTCCCGGTTCGGACCGGATCGCCCAATCCGGTAGCAATGGAGGTGGGTGGTTCGGAGAACCGGTAGCAAAAATCCCTGCCCCCCCCATGCCCAGCTGAGCCGTGCGATCATCAGAGGCTTTTTTTCTTTTAAATGCCTCTGACGATCCAAGCTCTGACGATCCCAGCTGAGTTGCCTGATCGTCAGAGGATTTTTAAAAAACTCTCTGCCAATCAGGCAACTCAGCTGGGATCGTCAGAGCCTTTTGAAAGCATTTTTTTACAACCTCTTCACCGAAGAGGTTGTAGAAAAAATGGTTTTAAAAGTGTAAAAAAAAAAATGGCCACGCCCACCCAGTCACATTACCCCACCACCACCAAGCCACGCCCACACAACCCGTAGTAACAAATTTTAGATTTCACCACTGGTTGCAGACCCCTGGATTTGACAAATATTTGACTGGGAGACTATCAAAAATTACTAGGATTAAAACCTGGATGGGGCAGAACAACAAAATGACAACTTTTTTCAGGAAACTTTTTTCCAACTCTAACTACAGTGAAAAGAAATCAAAATGGACATGTCCATGGACTCACAAACACTTGAGTCCAACTCAAAAGAGTCTTCACTTTTCCCTAAAGCCTAACTAAGGTTCTTCTTTGCCTGTAACTTTCAGCTGCTATGTTTAATGGAGCCACGAAGGGGAATGACGTTTCCTTTGTTTCAATGAAAGTGAAAGTTCAGAAAAGGGGTCTGAAACATGATGAGAAGGAGCAGGTGCTCCAAAGACTATCCTTGAGCAATAAAATTGAACTTCTGGGTTTTGCAAGATGGCCTCTTTATGAATGCCACCAAAGTAAAAGAAATATAGTTCAAAGAGAATGGAAAGGAAGGAGGAAACGAAAAGGGGAGGGCAATTGGAGTTAACTCAGCTTAAAATAGCACCACACAAAGAGCAGGTAATACAAAAGAATAATAGAGCAGGAGAAATTGCTGCTTGTTATGTGGGCATCACAACCGTGGGAGGGCAATGTAATTGTACTCCATTCTTCCACCTCCTCCCTCTCCCTCTCTTTGTTCTACAATTCCCACTTCCACTGTTCCGCCTAAAAATGGGTGCGCAGCTCAGGTTGTTGTTGAGTATGTGGTTCCAATGCTCTCTTCATCATTTGCATCTCCAGTAGGTGCACGCAGGAGTCACTAGAAGGTGTGGAGAAATGACAGGCTCCCTAAGATAGGTAATAAAAGTCACATGAGTAGTGGGGGGTGGGGGGGAGTCTTCTTATTGACGTTAAATGTGGATTCATTGGTGGGTGTTGTTAACCAATTTAATTTGCACTTTCCTCTGGGTTGTCTTATTGATAAAGGAATGGAGCTTTTCAGTTTGTGGCACCAAGATTAACTTATGACCCCCAAGGATCCACCTTGCATTTCTTGTTATCATTTGGGTAGTTTTTAAGAAAGGTGTCTATTGTTACCAATTTTTTCAGAGTAATATTGGATGGATGGATGGAGAAGAAGAGGAGGAGGAGGAGAAAAAAGAGAGAAAGGAAAAAAGAAACAAAGAGAGAGGAAGGAAGGGAGGGAGGGAGGGAGGGAGGGAGGGAGGGAGGAAGGAAGGAAGGAAGGAAGGAAGGAAGGAAGGAAGGAAGATCAACAATTACAATAAATAAGGAGATGTTCTACACTGAGAACATCTTACTTACTCTCTCACTGAGTAAGTAAAATCAAAGGCACATGCAAAATGTTCCTCAATTAAAAAAAAAAAGACATATTTTCGCACAACTGAACCCTCCACGAAAGGCACATGAAACTCAATGCAATGAGGAAGCAGCTTCCCCTCAACCGGACGCACAGGAGGGTGAGCTGCTAAGGTACAGCTCACGGGAAGCGAGAGCTACAAGAAAGGGAATCTTCTCTAATGTTTTTTTTTTAAACCTACCGCAAATTTATTGTAGAGCTGATAGGTGAGCAGAGGGTTCGGTAATTCCCGGAAGTAGAGCTTGCAGAGAGAGCTGACGGAATGGATGTCTTGCAAGTAAACATCTTTGGAGAGCTCAGGTACCCGCTCGCTATCGAATTCATGCCTGGGGACAGAGACAAAGAGAATTCAGCAAGGAGCAGGATAGGCTGCATGGATTCATTGTTACATCCAGGGAGGGCTCCAGTGGAGAAACTTTTCTGGTAGAAAGACAACAGTAGGCACCTCAATGATACAAAGCAGGTGGGATCATGCTCTATGCCAGGGGTGTCAAACTCAATGCCCGGGGTTTAGATCCGACCTGCCGGGTGCTTAGATCTGGCCTGCGGGGCTGCCCTGGAAACAGCAAAGGACCAGCCCGTGGTGCCTCTGCTAGCAAAGCAGGCGGCCCTCCTGAGCTCAGTTTTCACTGGGAGAGTGCTCGGGCAACCACAGGTGCCCCCGACACGAGTGATGTTGAGCTGGCCACGGCCCCCCTCGCCCCCCAAGGTCAAACACACTGATGCGGCGCTCAAAAGAAATCGAGTTTGACACCCCTGGTCTATGCTTTTAGGATTTTTCTAGTTTTTATTTATTTGATTTTGATCCTGCCTTTATTATTGTTTTTAATGAATAACTCAAGGTGGTGAATATACCTAATATACCTTCCTCCTCCTATTTTCCCCATAACAACAACCCTGTGAGGTTATTTGGACTGGGAGAGAGTGACTTGCCGAAAGTCATCCAAGCAGTTTTCATGCCTAAGGGGGAACTAGAACTCACCGTAGCCCGGTGATTGGCTCAAAGTCATCCAACCAACTTTCATGCCTTAGGTAGGACTAGAACACACTGTATCCCGGTGATTGGCTCAAAATTATCCAACCAGCTTTCAAGCCTAAGGTGGGGGGGGGACTAGAACTCACCATATCCTGGTAATTGGCTCAAAGTCATCCAACCAGCTTTCATGACTAAGGCAGGACTAGACATCACAGTCTCCTGGTGACTGACCCTGCCAGCTTTCATGCCTAACGTGGGACTAGAAGTCACAGTCTCCTGGTTCTTAGACCAGCACCTTTACCACCAGACTAAAAAAACCTAGTTTTTCCTGAATTTTGGAAGAAAAAGATGGTGAATCTTATCAGAGAATAGATGCTACCATTTTTCTTGGACTTTGCCTCAAATGGGAAGTTTCAGACATTCTGGTTGGAAAGGAGCCACAAAGTAGATTTTAGGCTGTTCATCTGTGATGTACAGTACGTGGCAAGATACCCACTCACATTTAATTTATGTATACCACAAAACAGGGGTGAAATCCAGCAAGTTCTGACAGGTTCTGGAGAATCGGTAGCGGAAATTTTGAGCAGTTCGGAGAACCAGCAAATACCACCTCTGACTGGCCCCAGAGTGGGGAGGGAATGGGGGTTTTGCAGTATCCTTCCCCTGGAGTGGGGTGGGAATGGAGATTTTGGAGTATCCTTCCCCTACCATGCCCACCAAGCCACACCACGTCCAAGCCATGCCCACAGAACCGGTAGTAAAAAAAAATTTCATTTCACCACTGCCACAAAATATGGGTGGGACTTTACAACAAAAGAGGCAGGTATGAGGCATATGCATAGGCAAATCTCCCCATCACATATGTATTGTTAGTTGTTCTCTGCCCTGCTGTTTACAAGTTCTCTCTATTGTTCTTCCCATGGTCTACACTCACCGCAAACGCTGGATGTTGGAGGAGACACCGGAGAGACGGTAAATGCCATCCACGACGCCATGTTTTTCAATGAAATCGGAACAAGAACGTAATACCTGGGGGACTGACATAATAAAAAAATGTCATATAAATTTTCATAATTCTTAGAAAAAAACAGACAATGGGAGAGTAATGTTTCTAATGATATTACATCATTTGGGAATATGGCAGGGGGTTTGAGAGGGAGAGAATGTGTACGTGCATGAACATATGTGTACCTTTCAAAATGTGTAATCACACACCCACACACTTCTAAATAACCTTCCGTGAAGAGGGATTCATCCTGCAATGGATTGACTCAGGATGATGATAATATTGTTGAAAGCAAGAGGAGGAGGAGGAGGAGGAGGAGGAGGAGGAGGAGGAGGAGGAGGAGGAGGAGGAGGAGGAGGAGGAGGAGGAGGAGGAGGAGAAGAAGAAGAAGAAGAAGAAGAAGAAGAAGAAGAAGAAGAAGAAGAAGAAGAAGAAGAAGAAGAAGAAGAAGAAGAAGAAACAACACACATACAGACATGCTCTTGATGATTAGTTGATCCCCTGAATTTTTGCAAAACACTGAACTATTAATTAACTCCAACAGACTGGATTCATGCAACATATACTAAGTCACAAAATAACATGAACCAATGTTAAAAATAGCCAAGCATGGGGTATGAATGCAGCCTCTAGAGTTGTAATCATCCTGTAAAGCACGGGTCTCCAACCCCGATCCACGGACCAGCATCGGTCCGTCCGCGGCCTGCCAGGAACAGGGCCACGTAAGCAAGCAAAGCCCCATTTGCGCATGCACAGGATTCAGGCAGAGCGTGAAACGATGCCGCCCCCCACCGGTCCACGGAAAAACCGCTCTCCACTGAATTAGTCCGTAGCTCCCAAAAGGTTGGTGGTTATTGGTGTAGGGTGAATACCACCATAATGGAAGGAGACAATGAAAAATAAAATTTAATAGCAGACCAGCCACTACAGAAGAGCCAACTTACCATCACTGCCTGAGTTTTTAAGGTGTTCTCCTAAATCACAGCCAAAAACCCTCTCCCTGAGGATTCCCCGCTGCTTCAGGCGCTGTTTACTGGGCCTAGACTTCATGAAAGTACGAAGGAACCCAATGAGCTTGCCATGTTTCTTAGACACTGGAAGAGAACGAAAAATAGGGCGGATGGCCAGGAATTAAGCTTTGGAGCAGGAGACAAACTTTACAATCAGCATTCCTCCCAGCTGACAATTACCGTACTTTTTGGAGTATAAGACACGCTTTTTCCCCCCTAAAATGGTGGAAATGTTGGTGTGTTTTATACACCGAATATAGCCATTTTTGGCCTCACGAAACCCCACCCCGCGTGTCCCATTTTTGCCAAAATCAGGCCTGTTTTTTGCAAAAACGGGGCCTGCAGAGGGCTTGGGAGGCCTGCAGAGTGCTCCTGGGGGCTGGGGAGGGCAAAAACGCAATGTGTAGGGGGTTTGGGAGGCCAAAACAGGCCCATTTTTCGCGAAAATGGGCCCATTTTTCACAAAAACGGAGGCGTTTTTGCCCTCCCCAGCCCCCAGGAGCACTCTGCAGGCCTCCCAAACCCTCTGCAGGCCCCATTTTTGCAAAAATCGGGCCCGTTTTTGGCCTCCCAAACCCCCCATGTGTCACATTTTTGCCCTTCCCAGCCACCAGGAAAACAGGACGTGCAGAGGGTTTGGGAGGCCTGCAGAGTGCTCCTGGGAGCCAGGGAGGGCAAAAACTTATTTTTTCTTGTTTACCTCTTCGAAATCTTGCGTCTTATACTCAGGTGCATCTTATAGTCCAAAAAATACGATAGCTCCCATCTTCCCCTATTTTTAGATTGTAATTTACCTGAGGTTGGGGACAGGAGGCCAGGAGTCCTGGGGAGGACACAGCTTGTCCCCTCTGCATCTACACAGGGAGAGACAAAGAAAGTCACAAAAATTCAGAGAGAAGAAAAAAATCCACATGACCAGGTTGGGCGGAAAAGGATAAGAAAACCAAGGAAACACCTTGGGGATAACCATGACCTGGATGACTGAGAATCTCTATAGACACTAATCAAAGCGTAGGTGTCAGCATTCCAGAAAATCCCAACTCCAATTAAGACCTCCAAGGCAGGCATTTCTCAAAGTCCCCGTTTATTAGAGTAGGTAAACTGGTACATCTGGGAAACCCTGAATCTGAGAGTTCTGGGTTTTCCCTCAGTAAATCAAAACCCCAATTCCAGCCCCTGCACCCATCAGTCCGTCACAAGGCCCAATCATCATCCGTCCCAACCTGAGCTATCATTGAAACCACTCCTCCTCCAGATGCAGAAACACCATGACCTTGACCAAAGGGAAGAATGCTATTACGTCTAACTACAATCGGTCTCCTGAATCCCCCCTCCTACTTTCCCAAGCGCAAGAAGTTGGCAGCGTGGAAGCTTCTGGTGCTAATATGGCTTCCAAAGCTGACAGTAGGTCTTTGTGATCTAAAATGACCACTTACAGGCTCTTGAATTCCAGGATCCTATGTTCTTCTTCAGATCTTTCCACCACCTCAAACTAGAGAACCCCAAGGGAGAACTTTTCCACGGCGGTTACTGCTTTATGTAGCGTTCTCCATAGGGTCATTTGCTTTATCAAGGGACAAACTACAAATTACTCCATTGGTAGATAGGAGGATGAAAAGGGACTGTAGACCATTTAGTTCATTTCCTTAGTTCATGGGTGTCAAACACAAGGCCCGTGAGCTGATGTGGTCGGATCCAGCCTGCGGGGCTGTCCTGGAAAATGTAAAGGGCCAGCCCTCTTTGCTTCAGCCCAGTGTACCCAATGTGAAGAGGAAACATCGGACCAGCCTGGCTTCAGCCCGGTCTACCCAGTGCAAAGAGTAAACATGCCAGCAGTTTGGGGAGTGGCATCAAGTTGGCCACGCCCACCCACTTGGCCATGCCCATCCAGTCAGCCACACCCAGTGAATGACATCAAGCTGGCAACGCCCACCTAGTTGGCCACATCCACCCAGCCAGCCACACCCACCTGGCACCCCGAGTTCAACCACAGCCCTGATGCAGCCCTCAATGAAATTGAGTTTGACACCCTTCCCTTAGATTGGGTGTCAGCAACCCGCGGCTCTTTGGGTCCTCTGCTGCGGCTCCCTGTACCATCATTGGCTGGCCCCACCCCTCACCCTCCCCTTCCAGTCACTCGTCTGGCCTTGGAAATCCGAGAGATACAGAGAGAGGGGGGAGAAAGAGACATAGATACAGAGAGAGAGAGAGATACAGAGAGAGGGGGGAGATAGAGAGGGAGGGGGGAGAGAGAGATACAGAGGGAAGGGGAGAGAGGGGAAGAGAGAGAGGGGCAGAGAGAGAGACATACAGAGATACAGAGAGAGCTGGGGAGAGAGAGAGGGAGGGAGGAAGAGAGAAAGGGGTTTTGTGGTTCCCGGTGTTTTTTAACAACCAGTCCTCTGCCCTAATGACTGGCTGGGTAGGCGTGGCTAGGGGGGTCATGTGACTGGGTGGGAGTGAGTGATAAGGAGTTGACCATACCCAGCCAGGTTTTGTGGCTCCCGGTTTTTTTTTTTTCCCCCTTCTGTGGGAAACGGGTCCAAATGGCTCTTTGAGTGTTTAAGGTTGCAGATCCCTGCCTTAGATTGATGCAGGTAGTCCAGAGCACAGGAGGCACTCACCTGGTTTGACTCCTGGACTAGGACGTTCTGAGAATAGTTCCACACATTCGCTGGGAAAGAAACCCACCTGGAAAAAAAATACAAAATCCCTCTAGGTACAAAGCCCCACCATTACAGGAAGTCCTCAACTCTTAGCCATTCGCTTAACAACTGTTCAAACTTACAACTGCATAACAAAGTGTGACTGACAATCAGTTCTCACACTTATGACCAACTGCAGCATCTCCACAGTCACGCAATCGCAATTCAGGTGCTTGGCAACTGGCATGTATTTATGATGGCTGCAGTGTCATAAGTCACTGGTTGCCATTTAAAACCCTCCTGGGAGCTTCCGACAAACAATGCCAATGGGAGAAGCCAGGTTTGCTTAACAACCACGTTGATTCACTTACCAACCAATGGTTAAAAAAAGGTTGTATAATTGGGCAGGATTCACTTAACAGCAGCATCCCTTAGCAATGGAAATTCCAGTCCCAATTCCGGCCATAAATTGAGGATTACCTGTATGGGAATAACTCACTCTGTCCCTATTTAGACTCCCTCTTTGTGAATAAGCAAGAACTTCCACAGGAACAAATCCAGCCAGATCCTATTTTAAACATATACTGTACTGATTATGCACTGATCAACACTTTTTTCAATACCGCTTAACAATTCATTTAATCATTGGTTTTTAAAGGATAAGAGTGGTGCGGTGGCCTAGAGGTGGAGCTCTCACCTCACAATCAGGAGGCTGTGAGTTTGATCCTAAATAGCGGCAGATATTTCTCTCTCTGGCCAAATGAGAATATACTTGCTGATCAAAACTCTGCATTAAAACACTTTGCTAGCTCCATTCAGTTGCCCAGACTCCATCCCGCAAGGGATTAAGGGGTGATTAAATGATGATGATTGTTTTTAAAGGAGACTAAAACGTGTTTCACGTTAACTAAGAGACTGGAGACTAAAACGATTTCAGCTTTAATTAAAAGACTTTAGCACAGTGCTAAAACTGGAAAGGAAAATTGCGCTTTCAGGAAAAAAAAATCAGTTTCATTTGTGCTGAAATATTTTAGAGTTATCAAATGATTCCCACTGATTCCTTCCTTCCAAAGGAATTCGTATAACAGCAAGCGGGAGAAAGGTCTAAGGGAAAGCGATGGGTAGGAGAAAAGGTTCAGAATCCTGCTGATTCTCTGTCATAATTGGCCTATTGTATGGCCTTGTCCATTTTCCAGATAAAATGTGAACATGGCAGTTCTTGTCCACTGTTTTCCAATCCAGCCATGCTGGCTGCAGGATTCAGCACCTGAAATCGATACCCTTGGAAGTTAAGCACACTGGGAACCACCATTCAAGCCCAAGTGGGTGTGAAATGCATGAATGCTGGTTGAACATCTCAGCTTCATTTACAGAGCCACTTTGTTCATCAAGTCTAACCTGGAATGCATGCTTCCCACGCCACCAGCTCCTGTCCTCTTTGGGGGGCATGTCAATCACGGAAATGATGTCTCCAACCTACGATAAACAGATTTTTTTAAAAAAGGATTACCGTATTTTCAGAGTATAAGACGCTCCGGACTATAAGACGCACCTACCTTTTTTGGTGAGGAAAACAAAAAAAAGAAATCTGTCTCTGCCTCCCAGCTATTTTGCCTCATTGCAGCAAACAGCAAACAGCCTACTTTACTTTCGTTTTCGTTTTCAGCATAGCTTGATTAGCACAAGAAAAAAAAAATCTGCTCCCAATTTACCTCCTTGCAGCAAGCAGCAGAGGCCCGCGCAAAATGGACAATCAACTTGTGCTAATTAGGCTGTGCTGAAGCTGAAACGAGCTGTTTCTCCTTGCTGCTTGCTGCAAGGAGATAAACTGCTGGGAGGCAGAGGCCAAAAGACGGGGGCGAGTGGGTGGGCGGGGCTACATTCGGTGTATAAGATGCACCTAAATTTTCACCCCCTTTTAGGGGGGGAAAAAGTGAGTCTTAAACTCCAAAAAATACGGTATATACCATGCAGAGAGATTCAACATCACGTGGATGGATATTAGTTTATTGCCAACACATCAAATAAGGAAAATCATCTACAGATAGATCTTGATTTACAACCAGTCACTTAGTGACCATTTGAAGTTACGAAGGACCTGCCAAAAGCTACTTACAGGTCTGATTTTGAAATTACGACAACCACACATTCACTGTGGTTATGTAATTGCACTTTTGGGCACTTGGCAACCTGCTCACCTTTATGACCATTTGCAGTTTCCACAGTCACATATTTTTTGATGTTTTTTGCCAGTGACTGGTATATACTTCCAGTTTCCGGCGAAAACACCCATTGAGTAAGATGGATTCGCTTAAAAACCACGGCATTCAATTAACAACCACTGCAAAACAATGTAATAAAATCAGGTGACCCGCTGAATGACTCCCATGATTTAGAACCATAATTTCAGGGTCAATTATGGTCTTAGGTTGAGGACTACCAATGCATCTTTTGAAAAGCAGTGCACTACAGCAGTGTTTCTCAGTCCTAGCAATTTTAAGATATGTGGATTTCAACTCCCAGAATTCCCCAGCCAGTCACATATCTTAAAACTGCTACGTTTGAGAAACATTGCACTAGGCCAGAGTATTGCTTTCTTTTTGCTAAAGAACAGAAAATAGATTTCCAAATAGTTTTTTTTAATCTAGGAATAGAGATGGAACTGTACTTTGCTTAACAAGATTAGCAGGGATGGGCTCCTGGGGGTTCAGCAGGGTTCCTTTAGGCAAGGATTGCCGGGCTCAGTGAACCACCAAATGCCACCCCTGGCTGGCCACGCCCCCCTTCTCCCCCTCCCCGGAGTCACCACGTGGCCTGTTCATCATTCCAGGTAAGTGCAGGAGCTGTGCAGAGGGTCTGGGAGGGGAAAAAACAGGCCTACCAGAGGTTCCGGAATTCCAGAAACGGGTCTGTTTCTGGCCTCTGGAGGGCCTCCGGACCTCAGGGGCAGCTGTTTTTGCCCTCCCGGAGGCTCGAGGAAAGCCTCCGGAGCCTGGGGAGGGCGAAATCACCACGATCCCCCGCCATGGTGCAGGTGGCCGACTAGGCCACGCCCACCATGGCCATGCCCATCCAGCAACGGGGCAGCGAACTCGTTGCTAAGAAGCCCACCCCTGAAGCTTAGAGAGCCATGAACCTACAAAGATAAGTTGATAAAAGTAACATGTTGTTGCTGGCAAGGCTCACCTCGAAAGACAGCTCATCACAGGCCTGTGCCGTGTAACGTTTAACCACGTGAGCAGCTGCAATGGCAGGGACATTGATAGAAGCTTCTTCATTTACCAAGAGTCGGTTGCCGTGATTATCAATCTGAAATGAAACAATCGGAAGTAGGCCACTTAATGTCTGTGGAGATTCTCCACGCCCATTTGCACCCAACTCAGGTGACCTTGACGACATAGATAAACTTCCAGGTGGCTTTAACGTCTCGCTAAAAGGATGCAAATGACCAGCCGTCTGCAAGGAGTATAAATCCTTCCATTCCTCACTATCATTCAATCAGAGCTGAAGAAGCTTCTTGGATGAGAAGCAAAATGTCTTCAAAGAAAAACCAGAAAGTCCAGTGAGCCCTTTGGGATAAGCAACTTAATGGGATTCAGCTTTAAAATGTCCTTTGGATTTCAGGCCTCTAAAATTGGGTTGTAGAATAAGTGTAGGATTGTCATCTATTTTCTGGCAAGACAACTTTGCTTTTCAAGATAGGAGTTCAGCTCAACTATGCTACCCAATGGTGGGATTCAGCCCGTTCGGGCCGGTTTGGGCGAACCGATAGTTAAATTGCTGGGTGGCCCTGTCCCTCCCCGTCCCGCCCCTTCCAGGAGTCCCCATGCACCCTCTTTTGGCTCCCAGGTAAGTGCAGGGAGGCCTCCTAGGCCCAAAACGGGGTGCATGGGAGTGCGACGCCCCCCTCCGCGGCCCGTTTTCTCTCCCAGGAGATTGCAGAGAGGTCTACTAGGCCCAAAACAGGGCGCAGGGGGACGTGTCCCTCCCACGGCCCGTTTTTGCTCCCAGGGGGGTGCAGGGGGCCAAGTGCTGCCTGACACGCCCCCTGGCAACGTCCACCATGGCCACGCCCATCCCGCTGGTCATTAGGGCAGAGAACCAGTTGTTAAATTATTTGAATCCCACCACTGATGCTACCCCTAAAAACATCTACAGGGTGGCAATAATGTCCTCCTCAAGTTTTTCCACAATGCTTTTCATACACAAAGGCACCTTCTACAATCTGGTGTTCAACAGATGCATTGAAAAACTTCTTACATCATTCGCAGACAGTATAAGTAAAGGCTTTGCTGTCGAGTAGGCCTCGTTGGGGAACCAAGAGCAAGATTGGAGCCCATTAAATGGCTCTTGTGATCAGCTGTCGCTGGGGCAGGAGGTCGGGGGATGATTTTATTACACTAATTTATTTGATTGTTTATTATTTTTACTGTTTTTTAAATGTATTTTTTATATTCTGTAAGATGCCTTGAGTCGCCATGGGCGAATAGGCAGCAATGTAAAATTAATTAATTAATTAATTAATTAATTAATTAATTAATTAATTAATAAGTTGTATTTTCTGCAATCGAGTTAGCAGTTTACCTTGAGTTTGTATCTATTCTGTGCTCGTGTATTATTCCGGCTGAAGCTGAAGTAGCCATTGTATTGTATTATATTGTACTGAAGTAGTAGTTTTATGTTGCTACCACAGTTGCTATAGAATTGGGTAGCTATAATAAATTTAATAAAATAAATAAGTAAGTTTCCATGTTTTCTATTGCTCTCCCTTCCCCCCTCCCTACCTCCTATCTTTAATTTGCCGGCTTCCAGCCAACAAAACATTCACTGGAGTCTCACCTCCATCCAGGTGAGAACTGGGCTGCAATTGATATTGCTATCCACAATAGCAGAAAGCTTCTCAAGATACTGTGAAAGCATGGGCACCAGGAGCTGTAAAAGAGAGAAATAAACAATATAAATAGCTATAAGGTAAAGATAAAGGTTTCCCTCGCACATATGTGCTAGTCGTTCCCGGCTCTAGGGGGCGGTGCTCATCTCCATTTCTAAGCCGAAGAGCCAGCGCTGTCCACAGACGTCTCCATGGTCATGTGGCCAGTATGACTCAACGCCAAAGGCGCACAGAACACTGTTACCTTCCCACCAAAGGTGTTCCCTATTTTTCTACTTGCAATTTTTACGTGGTTTCAAACTGCTAGGTTGGCAGAAGCTGGGACAAGGAACGGGAGCTCATCCCGTTACGCGGCACTAGGGATTCGAACCGCTGAACTGCCGACCTTTCAATCGACAAGCTCAGCGTCATAGCCACTGAGCCACCGCGTCCCTCATAAATAGCTATAGTCTTTTCCAAATTCAAATCTCAAGAAGAACCAACAACAGATTGAGAGAGAGGTTGGGAAACCTCCCCATTTGGAAAACTTCTTCACAGCAGTTCATCTTATCCAGGAATGTCTACTCTGAATAGCAATTATTTTCTAGAGCTGTATTTCTCAAGGTCAGCAACTTTAAGAAGTGAGGACTTCAATTCCCAGAATTCCTCAGACAGCATGCAGTGCAAGAGGTTCTGGGAATTGAAATCCATATATCTTAATATTCCTGAAGGTGAGAAACAATGTTCTAGAACCCGTGATGGCGAACCTATGGCACGGGTGCCTCACCAGAAATAGGGAAACAGGCTGTTTCCTGCCTCCGGAGAACCTTGGGGCGGGGGGCGGCCTGTTTTTCTCTCTCCCCAGCCTCCAGAGCCTTTCTAGGAGTTTGGGGAGGGTGAAAACGGCCTTCACCACCCCCTCCGGAGGCCCCAGAAACAGCCCATTTGCCAACTTCTGGAACCAGAAGTTGGCAAATGGGCCATTTTTGCCTCCAGGGGACCTCCAGGTGAGTGGGGAAGGCCATATTTGCCCTCCCCAGACTCCTAGAAAGGCTCTGGAGGCTGGGGAGAGTAAAAAATGGGCCTACTGTGCCATCGCGTGCCAGGAGCAGGGGAAGCGGGGAGGGTTGTGTACATATGCGTGGGGACGGGGCACATAGAATTATGGGTGTGGGCACACACACACACACACACACCCTCCTGGCACGTGATGGCAAAAAGGTTAGCCATCACTGTTCTATAATCTTGTAGATGGCTTTCAAATGACCTTCCATTTGAACCTCTCGAATGACAATATCAAACATCTTCTGGCTGCAATTTATGCAACTTCTAAGCTACAACCCATTCCTGTATTCCAGGTGAGGTTTTTCCTCCAAACTTTTGACAGAAAAGTTGATGCTCTTAGTGTAATAGGAGACCACTCTGATTATTCTTCCATTATTCATCATACAAGATGACATATTACGGTTGCTCCCAAGCAACAAACCTGAAGAGGTTGAGCAACCTTCATCTTTGCTGAACTTAAAGGTCAACCCCAGTGGTGGGATTCAGCCGGTTCTGTCTGGTTCGGGTGAACCGCTAGCGCCGACTGCAGTAGGCCCCGCCGACCTGTCCGGAGGTAATGCTGTCTTTTTTAGCCACGTTTTGGAGGCTGTGAGCATGCGCGGAACGTGGGCGCGCTCACATTTGCGAACCGGTAGCGAAGGTAAATGAATCCCACCTCTGGGTCAACCCAATGATTGGGAAGTATGAACTGGCCACAGAAAGTGTTCCCTTACACACACACAAATTGCAAAATGGTTCCCAGACAGTCACCTCAGGATGAGCTTGCACGTGGCTGAGGGGTGGCAATTCAGGAAGCTGAGAGAAACGCCGGTCAAAGATACAGCAATGTAGGTGAGCATCCAAGGTGCGGAATTCCTCATAGCTGCGATGTACCTGCCAGCTTTTGCCCTGGACCAAAATAAGGAAACGTTGTAAGTGGCTTTTCTATCAGTGAGACTGAAGCCTATCAACACTATGCCAATTTGTATGTCAAATCCAACATGTATAAATGCATTTAGTTCTTATGAGACCAAGGTGTGGTAGATGATTTCAGATCACGAGACACAAGGTTTGAGTCCAGCTTCAGCCATGGAAACTTCGAGTTAGTCAAATGTCTATGAAGATTCTCAGTCATTCAGGTCATGGTTGTCCCAAAGGTGCTTTTTCAAAAGGCAGCTGGACTTTGTTTTTCCTTGAAGACGTTCCGCTTCTCATCCAAGAAGCTTCTTCAGTTCTGACTGACAGAACTGAGGAAGCTTCTTGGATGCTGTTCTGACCTAGGCTTCCTGACTCAATAAAACACACCAGTAGTTCCAAAAACCTGTTTTATTTTAACAGTTCATTCACAGATGAGTCCCAAATAATTGTAAAGAATCCTTCAGGATAAGGCTGATAATCATCCACCTTTATCTCCCTTGACACGCTGCCAAAGACCTAATTGGCAAAGCCACACTGAGTCCGGAATCAAACAGAGCTTCAGACTTTAAACTGCACAGAATTAACAACGTTGCTTCCTGCAAAGGCTCACGTGCCTTTGCTCCTCCTTTAAGTCTTATGGGAGGGGCCAATCATCTCCAAGCCCTATTCCCGAGTCGTCCCTTTTGTTTTAACTGTTCTTGCCTTCTGGCAATTCTGCACATGCGTGCACTGGGAACAGACTCCCCCTGTTCCTCTGCCTTGCTGAGGTCCGACTCTGGAGGCTCCGGAGGTAGCATGTACCTCCTAGATGGCCCTTTCTCTGCCTACGACGTAGAGCCCTTGTCTGGGCCTTCCCCAGCCTCCAGGACTGGCCCATGTTCCTCCCCAGCCTCCTCACTGTCCGACTCTGCCACCAGCTCCACAGGCTGCTGGCGGACCACAACAGATGCGAAACAAAACGTCTTCAAGGAAAAACAAAGTCCAGTTGCCTTTTGAGTTAGCGATTCTCTCTCTCAGCCCAACGTATCTCATAGTTATATTATGGTGAACAAGTGGCTGGAGAAAATAAGAGGGAGGAGCCCTTCGTACACAGCTTTGATCTTCTACAGAAACAGTGGCATAGTAATCTCACAAATAAATAAATAGCCTTACACTGGACCAGGCCTTATATCTATAGCAGAGTTTCGGTAATTTGCACAGTAGTTAATTATATGTGTAATCTTTCCTTCTTGGATTAGTAGCAACTAATCAGTCGAAAACCCTGCATTAGATGAGAAGAGTGTAACTCTAAGAAACTAACTCAACAGGTTTTGCCTACCGTTTTTGTCTCTCACCTGACAGGTAACCTGAACAGGGAATAAAAGGCTGCCCTCTTCCAAATTGTTGAGGTTTTCATTTTGATCAGGAGCAAACTGAAGCTGGAAAGAGCAAACCAAAAAAAAAAAAAACAGTTATAGGATATATTTCAATTTTAACATCATTACACCTATATGCTGCTAAATGCCCTTTTTGCCAAAGACATCCAAGCTCCAAGGAATATCCGTGTCCTTGGAAAAGGAGAGGGTTGGGGAATGCATTCACACACCTGGATGTGTCCAAAGTCCACGGCCTCATAGTGGAAATGGGCACATTCGGTCAGCTTGGGAAAATGGCCTCGTGTAATGGAAAGCCTGCAGAGCAAGGAAAAGGTGCGGGAAATGAATTGAGGAAATTGAAAATTCCAAATTTTCGATCTCATCAGGAAGCCAAAGCGTTATGATCCATGGCCAAGGTGAAGAAACTGTGAAATTGTGCAACTATCAGCATCCCTTCATCATTGGTCATGCTGGTTAGGGCTTCTGGGAAGCATAACCTCTCCGTCTCTATCTTAGAGAAAATATTAAAAGCAATCACTCTAAGCCCAGCCTTACTGTGAACTCTTGAGCCTCTCTCTCTCGTTAATTGCTTTGTATTTATCTCCATTTTAATTCCACTGCTTGATTGGACCAGTCTTCGGCAGGGGTGAAATCAAAATTTTTCCCTACTGGTTCTCTGGGCGTGGCTTGTTGGGCGTGGCAGGGGAAGGATATTGCAAAATTTCCATTCCTTCCCCTCCTGGGGAAAGGATATTGCAAAATCTCCATTCCCCACTCCATTCTGGGGCCAGCCAGAGGTGCAATTTGCCGGTTCTCTGAACTGCTCAAAATTTCCGCTACTGGTTCACCAGAACCTGTTAGAACCTGCTGGATTTCATCCTTGGTCTTCTGCCACCTGGAACCTCCAGATGAGGCTGCAAGACCCAGAAGTCCTAGCATGCTGGCCAGGAATTCTGAAGAAAGTCCCAAGACATTTGGAAGGCCCCAAGTTTGGGGATGCTGGATGCCTGGAGAAGCCTTCTTCATCATCAAGATATTTTCAGACTTTATGACGTGGTCACAAAGACACACTCATGTCTTGTACTAAATATCAGCAAGATTGCACCCTTCATTTATTATACTAGAGATTATACTATCTGAGACTTCTCAGGAAACAACAGCTGAATGAAAAACTGTTGGTGACCTTTTACCGCTGCACCATAGAGAGCATTTGAACTTACTGCACCTTCGTTGTACGAGGTGTAATGACAATAAAGTAAACTGAACTAAACTAAATTTTACAACTCTTCTATATTTTGCTACCACTTCTATTTTTCTTCCTACTGTGGCAAATCCATTAAGAACAGAAAGAGGAAATAACTGCAGATTATCTTTGGAGGGAGATGTTAAAAGCCCTCCAGCTGGGAGGAGCTGACAAAACTCAATTTGCTCGCACATCACAAGCCCATGCTCCCCAGCACTTCCTCTGCCTCTGAGTTACCTCTTGATTGGTTTTCCCTTGAGGTTACTGGTGGCGTTGCCCAAATTACGGACTTGTCCCTCGCCTGTTGCATCAATGCTGTCTGTGCTCCGAGCCTGCACGGTTAAAAAAACAAGCAAAGTTTGCACAAATTTAATTTATCACATGCCGGGGGGGTCAGAAATGTTTTCCGGAGGTCACTTGTCTTTGCTCAACTGTTGTGCTCCATTTCCACACACCAACCAAGAGGAGAAATAGCTGTCAGAGAAATTTCATGGGGGCTCAAGAAGCTAATCCCAAGGATTGTTATCAGATGTGGGTATGAGTAGACTTCCGCTTATGCAACAGAATTTCCCTTTCTTCCCTTCCCCCTCTCCACTCCTCAAATATGTTCCAGAAAGTCTTGAGTGGCTGCACAGGAAGAAATACATTTATCTGACACATCCACTCTCTCTCTTTTTTTCTCTTCCAAACAGCCTCCAAAAATGCAAAAATCCAATTCCAATGTTGCCATCCTGCATCAAAAGCAATTAGACTATGTCTTTGTTTGGGATTTTTTTAAAAATGTTCAAAATCTGCTTCAGGGAAGATTAAGGAAAAGGCGTTAATTATTCTAGATATCTCTGGTCATAAACTGCTGCAAACAGGGAAAAGTTATTTTAAACACCTTAAAGAGTAAATGCGTTACAGCAAAAAAAAAAAAGTTTATGCTGTGTGGCGCAGCGTCCAATTCAAGTGTTTCTGACAGACAAGAAAGTATATTTAATTAGCAGAATATACCTCCAGGGAAAGCTAACTACTAAAATTATTAACGTCACAGTTATCTCAAACCATCCTCTAAAGAACTCAGTGGCACAAAAAATATGGATACCACCCACCCACCCTTTTGTCCTTGTAAGAACCCTGTGAGGAAGGCAAGGTTGAAGGAAAGAGGATGGCTCAAAACGCAGTGAGTTTTGCAATCCAAGGATGGTTTCTAATGCTGGTACTTCCCAGTGTAGCAATAGCACTTAGACTTATATACCGCTTCACAGTGCTTTACAGCCCTCTCTAAGCGGTTTACATCATCATCCTATTGCCCCCAACAATCTGGGTCCTCATATTACCAACCTTGGAAGGATGGAAAGTTGAGTCAACCTTGAACCTGAACCTGGTGAGATTTGAACTGCCAAATTGGAGGCAGCCGGCAGTCAGCAGAAGTAGCCTGCAGCACTGCACTCTAACCACTGCGCCAACGATTATACCCAATAGTAGCTGATTTGCTTACTGACTTCTGCATAGCGTAAGAGAAGATATATAGGTGTCCTCCAATAAACTATAAATGGAAGAGAACCAGCAAGAGGAATACAATACTTCAATAGTATCATTTTGATTCCAATGGTACTGTGGATAAGCTCACAATTTGTCTTGAACAGAATCCTAAGAGTTGAAAGGTGATCTCGTCCTGCAGGAGAGCTACTCCTTTAAAATCCAATTTCTGCAATTCCTGCTTTGAGATTCTTTTTTTTTATTGAAAAGTTTTTTAAAGAAAAACAACAATTTTCCCCAACCCCTTTTCCCACCCACCCACCCCTGTCCCCCCTCCCCCCCCGACTTCCCAGAGCAAAATACAAGGTATTTCAATTAACAATTAAACTAACAACCCCCCTTGACACCTTAACTCCAGCATAAGTAACATAATTTTAAGATTTAACATTCACTCATAAGCTATTTGATATTTTCTAGTCTGATACTTATTTTGAATATAATCAATCCATCTGCTCCATTCCAACATATATCTTTCTTGAGTATAATCCTTCAGATATGCTGAAATTTTTTCATTTCAGCTAAATTAGCAACTTTCAATATCCACTCCTCAATAGTAGGCAAGAAGTCTTTCTTCCAATGTTGCGCTATCAACAGTCTTGCTGCTGTTATTAGGTTCAAAATCAATTTAGTCTCTGATACTGTACAATCCGTTGTTATACCCAATAAAAACAATTGCGGAGACTGCTTTGAGATTCTTGTGGCGAGTCTTGCTTCCAGAAGTTGTGGGTGCTCCAACACTGGAGATTTTTAAGAAGAGATTGGACAACCATTTGTCTGAAGCCTCCTAGGGATTCCTGCTTAAGCATGGGGTTGGACTAGAAGACCTCCAAGGTCCCTTCCAACTGTCATTCTGTTATTCTATTAGTCTACTATCATGTAAAACAGTGTTTCTCGACCTTGGGAACTTTTAAAATATGTGGACTTCAACTCCCAGAACCCAATGCTGCCTGGAGAATTCTGGCAGTTGACGTCCACATATTCTAAAGTTCCCATGGTTGAGAAACACCGCTGTAAAATATTTTGCTCTACAATGAAATACATTGGATAATCAGTAAAGTGTTCTACATCTTAAATCAAAACACTCTATCCTGAAACCAGGCTTATCCTGAAGTAAAACCAAATAAAATGAATTATGAGTAACCAACATATGGCTGAAACCACCTGTCAAATTGATGCTTAACTCTACCCTCCAACTCTTCCTTGCAGAGCTTGTCTCCAAGTTTCTCGCCATCTCTGCATCTCCTCCCACTTTGCGGAGTCTGATGAACTGCTAAAGTGCTAATAACTGAAGAAAGCCCTCCGTTTAAAGTGGGGATCAAAGAGCACAGCCATTCCTTTCATGATACAAAAACTATATTTGTTGCTAATGTAAACCACGGTATAACTGGAAATTGACAGATCGCTGTGCAAACTTCAAACCAACGCTTCCTTCTTCTTTCTAAATCATAGGTTTGCAAAATCACGTGTCTATTGGTATTGCCATTCCCCAGCTCCTCCTTCCAGGCTGTTAGTGGGTTATGTGGTGAAGCGTGTTGATGTCACCTCCTGTGTTGTATTTACTATGCATTTCTGGAGAAAAAGAACGCTTTCTGAGGCCACCATCTGGGGCTTAAACCTTTTAGATGTTTAAGCACAGACCCAAAATCTATAGGATCTTCAAGTCATACAGTGCCCCAGGAACTGGTTTTGATCTTCCAACCTTAAACTGGTTTTCTGTTCCTGAGCATCCTTAAGACATCTTGAGTTCCAACTCACATCATGCCCAATTTGGGCAGGTGATACGAAGGAATTGTGACTCAAAACATCTGATTGGATTAAGCTGACTGCTCTAAAAGGCCAGGACTAGAAGAGATGAGGAATTACCATCTATCCTATGGAACTGCACATTTACTTCTATGGGAGAGAAGCACCTGAGTGAAGAGGAAGCAGCACAAGGAGTTGTTTTTGGGTGGAGACCTTCTCCAAAAGTGGGACAAAATATCCACCACCCTGGAGGCCATGATATGAGCCGGCAGACCTGTTGGATGATGTAGGTAAGGTTTCTGACTCAAAGTGGCTTTGAAATTTTCAGTGGGTCACTATTAATTAAGCTATTCAACATTATTGTCATAAAAAGAACCTGCAATGTAATGGAATAATTTTTTTCCCCTTCTCCCTCTAATTTTCCTTTCCTGGGAGCGTGGTCAGAGAACAAAAACCATCCTCCAACTTGGCCTTCAAAGCCTAGGCAGATGTGTCTACAGGGCCCTGTTAGTTGACAAAGAGAATGGAACTTGAAAGGAAACGAACTATCAAATCCCTCCAAATCATCCCAGTTTCCAATCAAGCAGGCAAAAGTCCATCTGCCACGCCCCCCAAGAAAAAAAAGGGGGGGAAGAGAGTTGCTACATATAGTTTATTGGACAACTGCAACTGGTTTATAGACCCCATTGTTTATAAGCCCCACTACATGTTAAGTATCTACCTCAAGCCAGAACCACAAAATTCACATTATAATTTAGTACGATGCATGAATTTAGGATATGTTTAGGGTTGTTTGGAAGGCAATAGCCAGGTCTGGAATTCTATCCTCAAATCCACCTGATGCTGTTTGACATCTCTGGAGCAACAGGTGAAAATTGGATTTGCTCTGTCAGCTAATTACTTCTTTACAGTAATTTTTAAAAATTGTTTACACTAATTTAATTTGCCTCATAAGCCATGCTAAGAATCCACTTTTAGCAAAGCTAAAAAATTTGAGGAGAAGACTTTTAAATAATAATCATGTTTCCATAGGAGCTGCTGAAAATAGAACTGGGGAATGTTGGTATCTTGCTCACACGTTATAAGATATTAAACAGAAAATAAACAAATACATTTACAGAGCATGGAAATACGCTGAGATATGCTTTCTGGCCAAGATCACCCAATAAGTGCTATAACTAATGAGCAATTGAGCCCAAATCTCTGTAAATTTAGCCAAATCAATACATTAATGCAATTCAATTCATTTAAGGATCTTAAATGAATCACTGAGAGTTTCCATTTACAAACTCCTGATTTATACTTAGAAGTCGACATTGGATCATAAGCATGATATGCAAATTGTTAAAATATCTAGTAAATATAGAACAGATACGATGCCTTTCACCATCTTTCCTAAAGACTCAACCCTTATACATCAAAAAATGCAGAAAAAACCCAGAATCTTGCCACTTTAAATTGCCTATACAGGTAGTCCTCGATTTACGACCACAATTGAGCCCAGAATTTCTGTCGTTGAGTGAGACATTTGTTAAGTGAGTTTTGTCCCATTTTACGACCTTATTTGCCTTATTTGTTAAGTGAATCACTGAGATTGTTAAATTAGTAACACGGTTGTTAAGTGAGTCTGGCTTCCCCATTGATTTTGTTTGTCAAAAGGTTGCAAAAGGTAAATCACATGACTTTGGAACACAGCAATGGTCGTAAGTATGTAGCAGTTGCCAAGAATCTGAATTTTGACTTCATAATCAGGGGGCGCTACAAAGGTCGTAAGTGTGAAAAATGGTCATAAGTCACTTTTTTCAGTGCTATTGTCAACTAAATGAACTGTTGTAAGTCGAGAACTATCTATATATAGATTTCTCATCTGAAAATAGAGTTCTTGCTGGAATTCTTGAGTTATATTCTCAACCTTTTTGTTAATCAAAACTCTTGAGTTTCTTTGGCTTAATCCTTCGCAAGCCATGTTGCTACAAGAAAACTCCAACAATAAGCTTATTTCCTCAGGCATTGCAACAAATGTTGTGTACTATTTGGAAATCTAGTGTGGATATTGAAAAAGGAACTGCCTCTTAAATGCCGCTGTTGCGTAGCATGTGGCGACTTCCCTTTATTTGTGCTACCCATAAAATTATGCCCCAAACTGATAAGCAAGGCCACTATCGATCTTCAAAAAAGCAATCATTTCTTCCTAAAATTGTTTTTCCCTACTGTGTGCCTTTTCACAGAAAGTATCTCTCTGACTTGTTCTGCATTTAATATCTAATCTTGCTCCATCATCAATTTTCTAAAGCAATATCTCAAACCCCCATGGAGCTTTTCATTACAGATTGTGAAAAGCTAGAAACTGATTGCACCTAACATCAGCACCTGGTTTCTCCCATCAACTAGAAGGTTGGGATAAGTCAAGTCTTAGCTGAAGCTGGCAATAAAAATTGTTATCTGGAAAGCTATAGAGGACTGTCAATGTTCACATGTGACATGTGTAGCCGAGGCTATGAGTATTTACTCTATGTAGAAGAACCAACTGTGATTGTCAACATTCATCACATTCTGGATATTCTCCATAAGAGGTGTAATTTTTTTTTTTTTAAAAAAGCATTTCATAAAGTCTTTGCAAAAATTCACACTACACTCAAATGTCTTTGAAGTAATTTAAACTACCTAGGGCTCCTTTCTTTTCCAAACTCTGCATTTATTTAGAACATAGTTTGGCAGGCACACTTTAATTCTCCATCTAAGTCAGGGGTCAGCAACCTGCGGCTCTGGAGCCGCATGTGGCTCTTTCACCCCTCTGCTGCGGCTCCCTGTCACTCAAAATATGCGTCACAACCGCCAATGTGCGACACCCACCGGCCCACAATTTATCAAGCTTTTCAACCCCTGGTAGGCCAACCATGGATAAATCCAAGAAAAGAAAAGTTTCAGAAGAAAACAGAATGTTTAATTCAACATCATATGCTAGTTTTGTGGCCGCTCAAGAAATAGTCAGGCATGGGAAGGGTTTTGTGGCTCCCGGTGTTTTCTTTTCTGTGGGAAACGGGTCCAAATGGCTCTTTGAGTGTTTAAGGTTGCAGACCCCTGATCTAAGTCAATCAGTAGAGTGAATGGTTAAGCCAGTGGTGGCGAACCTGTGGCACACATGCCAGAGGTGGCACACAGAGCCCTTTCTGTGGGCACGCGCGCCATCGCCCCAACTCTGTTTCGGGTTCTCTGCCGCACATGTGCATGTGCCTCCCGCCAGCCAGCTGGTCTCTGCTGTGCATGCGCAGCGGGGCATGCATGCAGTTTGGGTAGGGTTCTTGCGCATGCACCTGCGCCTTGCAGTTTGGGCGTGCATGCACATTTTGGGCACTCGGTGCATAAAAGGTTCGCCATCACTGGGTTAAATCTGGAAATCTGTAAGTTGCCCAATTCTAGTTAATTCCCAGAGGACCAATCTGTATGAAAGCAAAATTTAAAAAATCCTCTACTATAATAGAGCTTAACATAGGTGTGGAGAATGGTAACAACTGTGGGAAGAGAGAGAGAGAGAGAGAGAGAGAGAGAGAGAGAGAGATTGATTGAGAGAGAATCCAATAGAACAATTCAATCCAGTTGAAGCGTCATGGTTAGTGACCCCAGAATAATGTTTCCTACAATAGGATAGAAAACCAAGGAATAGGAAGTAATGACACAACAACGAAAAGGTCACACTTAATTGGTTACCTGGCTAGTATACTGAACACTAGAACATTTTTATTACAGCTCCCACTTGTGCTGAAATTAACATTCACAACAGTTAACCAAAGGCTCACAGTCCAAAAGATAGCAGAATTATTAGGTTTAATTGGCGCAACATAACCCAAAGGACACCACAAACCAAAAGCATCCATTATGTTGAAAATAAGTGCCCACCCCATTAGATGCTGTACAAGTCAGTGATGGAACTAACCAAAACAATAAGGAGTGAAGAGTAGTAAATTACTAATGTTGCACTGATGGGTAATGAAATGTCTGCAAAAAAAAATCCCAGGCTCAGAGAGCACCAAGAATCCCACAAGTTCAACCCTGAGTTACAATTATTCTCTTCTATCCTTAATACTAGGTTAACTTACTCTCAAGTGGGCAACATACAACGATATTCTGATATGATCATCACCCTTTCACCCAAACTAAGAAGCTGAATTTTTCAACCAAGGTTTCTAAAAAGCAGTGCAAGATTTATCACTTGGGTATCTTTCTCCATCTCTCACAGTTGGGAAAGAAAGTATTTATGGTCTCTCTACGCTATCTAAAAACCTGTCATTTCAAATCGATGTAACTATCAGGTGCACATTTCTAGGAAAGCTTGCAAAATACTGAACAATGATAAAATAAGAGGCACATTTTTTTTCCTATCCTAATTGTTCAGGTCAGGACATCCATTTCTTCTTTGCACCTTCCAGATGGGTCTAAGATTTGAGCAGCATTGGTTGTCAGAATATGGCATTCAACATGTCACTAGAACAGCCAAGGTTAACCAAAAAGAGCTTGCTTACCTTGTAGCCAAATTTGTTTGTTTATTCATTAGATTTATGTGCTGCCCATCTCGTCTAGAGGTGGCCCATAGGCCTATTTGTTTTATACTGACTTTACTGGCCAATGGCTCTTACTTTAAGGGGAGTAGGCCAAAATGGTCCATTATGGTTTGTTTGGGGTTTTTTGGAGGGGGAGATTAATGTTAACTTAGTGAACATAGGTTTGGTTGTTTGGCTCCAACATAAGGAATACAAATGCACCCACATATAATGAGTAAGCTGCTGCCCATCTCAATGGAGCATCAAGAGCCTTGGCGGCGCAGCAGACTAAAGCACTGTTAAGTAACACCAGCTGCCTGCAATTACTGCAAGTTCAAATCTCACCAGGCTCAAGGTTGACTCAGCCTTCCATCCTTTTGAGGTAGGTAAAATGAGGACCCGATTTATGGGGGCAATAAGCTGACTTTGTTTGGGGGGGGGGGGCGAAAGCCCTACTAAGCAGGTATATACAAAAGTATGAAGGCTATTGCTTAAAGCATTGTAAGCTGCCCTGAGTCTCCGGAAAAGACATATAAATCGAACCAATCAATCAATGGTAAGGCTACTCTAGGAATGATCCCAGTTACCACTGAACCTCATTGCCATTGTCTTCTGCACCTAGACCAGTGTTTCTTAACACCAGACAAACACTCAACAGTTTGAAGATGTGTGGATTTCAACACCCAGAATTCTCACTATGCTGGCTGGGGAATTCTGGGAGCTGAAGTCCACACAACTTAAGTTGCTAAGATTGAGAAACACTGACCTAGATCTTAAGCGAGGCTTTGTTTGTTTATTTTACAACATTTGCATTTTCACTGTGCATATATATGCAGGAATAGAGGATGTTGTTCCTGCTTTAGAATAAATATGAAACATGACATTAACCTTTTTATGTGGGTTCACATTTATGCGGTGGGGGGGGACATTATTTCTAAGGGGATAGGATAGGAACAAAGGGAGTAGGGCAAGGGGGGGTTGCATTGAGAAAGCATAGGAACAATCGTAAGGATAGCTGAGAATATCATTTTGCTCAAAAGAATAAAGCTAAGTAGTTACGAGGGTGGACAGTTCTGAAAAAAATTCAAGAAAATGACCCTTCCTTATGATATATACATGCGTCATAGCTGGTGGGGGGGGGAAAGCTTTACAGTTTTTTGGATCTATTTCAAAAAAACCTGCAAAACTTGTTTGATTAGTTGAATAGCAGGAGGACAGCCTGTGAAACCAAGCCTATCTTAAGCCATGTTTTACTTTCGTTTTGGACAGATTAAAAAAAAACCCACTATTATTCCTGTCCACTCAGCCAAAGTATACATAGAACAAGATATGAATAAATAGATTCATCTATCACTCTAAACCATTATATGACCGGTTTAACGTAGGTTACATATATCCAGCTACTGATGTTTACAAATCATGGTTTATGGCTTTAGCTTAGCCCATGCGTTGAAGCTACCGAGGCTTATTCAACAACCATAACTAAAGCAAAATAGCACTGAATAGGATATGTGAGCCAGCGTTATGTCGGATTTCTTTAAGTATTAGATTCCAGCTCTCATAAGCCATTACCACTCAGCTGTGGATGATGGGAGGTGATTCACCAGAATGGGAAGAGAACAAAAATGTGGCCTTTGGACCTGTTTGGGTTAAGGTAGATGGAAGGAAGTGCCTTTTTTATATTGGGTGTTTCTATCAACCCCCAAATATCAGGAAACTTTGCCTGTTGGTTTTGAAGATAACACACTGGAAGAAAGTCTCCAGCCAGAAAATAGGATAATATTCCACTTGGCATCACTGCCATTTCCATTTCTCCTCTTCCATGGCCTACTTCTGCCTTTTTTTTTTTGCTTCTTAGAGTGCAAATCCAGCTGACCAGGCCCTGGGAACTCATCTTAACAGCTTCCCAAGAACTGAGCTTATGTAAAGTGAAGAAAAGATAATGGGGAATGTGGGTGGCATCTAATATTTACCATAGGTACATCCGATCTAACCCAGGGTAAGGAGGGCTTGGGGATGTCCCCGAGGGACCTTTTTTTTAAAAAATAATAATAATAATAATAATTTAAAAAAATGTTTCCTGGGCAGAGCCATTTGAGCCTTGTGGGGGTTGTTGGGGTCTGCTGAGGACATCCAAACCGTTCACCGCCCAGATCTTACGACTTCAAAGACTTTTTCCTTATGCCTGGAACCGGGGGGGGGGGGAGGGGGGAAGGAAAAGCATTGGCGATTCGGGGAGGGGTTGGGGGGGGAGAAATCCCCTCGGAATTAAACCCCCCCCGCACCCCTCCCCGGACTCCTGACCTGAGGGGGGGTCCGGAGGAGGCAGGGGCTGAGGTTGAGGTTGGCGGAGACTTTCATCTCTGACCGCTTATGCAACCACGCGCGAGAGTGGGGAGGCAGCGGCGGCCGGGGTTGGGTCGCGCGGGGCGCCCCTTCTGGGTTTCGATGGTAACAGGTGCATGTCGCGGCAGCTGGAGAGAACCGGGCTTGCCCACCGCCTCCGCCGTCGCCCCCTCCCCTTCCCCCCGAGCCAGGCAGACAGCCGGGCGGGCGGACCGACAGACGAGACCCCTCCTGCCCTGCCCACCCCGAGCCTTCACTCACCACCATGGCGCCGCGAGCCCGCTGTGCCGCGCCGACGGCCGCCCGAGCCAGTCCCGAGCCGGAGCGGAGACAATAGGGGAGGGCGCAGCGCAGCCGTTCGACTCCGACGCTGCCGCCGCCACCCGATCCGCTCCGGCCCGGCCCCTCGGATGCTGCTGGCCCGTCCTCCTTTCCTGGTCTCCAGCCGGCCCCCGAGGCGGCGAGGCAGCCGGGCGAGCGGAGGCGAGGCGAGAGGCGAGGTGGCGTGGGATGGCGCACTCGTGCCTGCTTCGCTCGCTCGCTCGCTCGTTGCCTTCGCTTTCTCGCTGGCTGGCTGGCTGGCTGCGGGGGCGGGCTCAGCCTTCGGGAGAAAGAGCAGCGGAGGAGGAGGAGGCGGCGGCGGAGTAGTAGTAGCGGGGATCGATCGGTCGCTTGCAACAAAAGGGGAGGCGAGCCGAGGCCCACGAAGAAGGCGGCAGCAGCGGCGGCGGCGGCGCGGCCGGGAAGGTGGAGATAGTGGGGGAAGCAGATCGTTCCTTCTGCACCCCCTCCCTCCCTCCCTCCCCCCCTCCCCCCCATGCAACACCAGCTCTTGCTTATTAGTGCAATCGGCCCCCCCTTTCCCCCCCCCGGGGGAAAGGGTTGGGTTGTGTTTTTTTTTTTTGCAAAGTATCGATATAAATCTACGGATCGAGGTATATAAAATATAAAAAAACAAAAGGGGCGGCCGGCGAAGCAGCTGGAAGGGGCTGCACAAAGGGGCTTCTGTTAGCGCAGCCGGCAACTCTGTATCTGTGCCCCCTCCCCACCGCAGCTCCCAGAAGCAACCTTGAGCACTTTCCCTCCCCCAAATGTTCATTATATCGACACTTTCTCTACTGGCCCCCCCAACCTACCCCACCCCCGGAGACCGGAGGCACTGATATTTGCCAGGTCCTCGGTCCAGTTCATTCGCGCTGATGCCCGCCCGCCGTGCCCTGTAGAAGCCCAGCGTCTGGGGAGAATTCACTTTCCTCCTCCTTTTTAGCACGTATTTTAAAAAAAATGTATTTATTCTTTCTTCCCACATTCCCCGGTCCTTGTGTAAATCAGCCGCCTCCCTTTTCTAGGGCTGGTAGTGGCTGTATTAGGAAAGAGCTGAAAGCGCTGGTGTTGCTCCCCAGAAGAGTTCTCACCTGGGTGGAGGCAGGCCCCGTTGGGAATAGGTTGTGTCCCCCCCCTTATCCACACCCATCCCTGCCTCCAAACTCTTCATTTTTGTAGGTCCACATACAAAAAACAAGCCTGGGTGATTACCCAGGAATAAGACAAAACAATTCAGAGGTATTGACGGAGGCACAGAAGCCCTCGCCCCTTCTCACGCCCAAAGGTCACTCTCCAGATGTGATGGGCACTAACTCCCAAAAGCCTAATGGCTAGTTGGGGATTATGTGGAGCAAAGTCCATCACCTCTGGAATTCAGGAAGAGAGGGACTGAAAAACTTTCCTTCCTAACTATTGAAGGAACAGGAGAGAACAAGCTGGGATCAAGCTGCCAATTTGAACCCAAAGCCCCTCCGCCTGTCTTCTCTCGGTACGCATCAAAAATATCCTACGAAGGCCAGAAGGACCATCGTTCTTACAGAAGCTTAGAAGATCGTTTTCCAAATCTTTAATATCCATGAATGAATGCTTTGTGCGTTGGTGTAATCCTGTCCTAACACAAGCTGATGTGGCTCTGTCATCACAAGTGGGTCACGCCAAGGTAGACTGACATAGTGAGATTCCAGTACCTAACGGAATAAGTTATTTCTCAATACGGGTCCCAGCTGTATCGTCTGAAGCATGGATCCTCCCAGGTAGTTCACAGGGAGGTCAACTGAGATTCAGGAATGCATTAGGTAAAGGTTCCCCTTGCACATACGTGCTAGTCGTTCCCGACTCTAGGGGGCAGTGCTCATCTCCGTTTCTAAGCCGAAGAGCCAGCGCTGTCCGAACACATCTCCGTGGTCATGTGGCCGACATGACCAAACGCCAAAGGCGCATGGAACGCTGTTGCCTTCCCACCAAAGGTGGTCCCTATTTTTCTACTTGCATTTTTTACGTGCTTTCGAACTGCTAGGTTGGCAGAAGCTGGGACAAGGAACGGGAGCTCACCCCATCACGTGGCACTAGGGATTCAAACCTCTGAACTGCTGACCTTTTGATCAACAAGCTCAGTGTCTTAGCCAATGAGCCACCACGTCCCTTCAGGAATGCATTGAGGGAGCCCTATTAATCAGCAATCACCTCTCCCACTCTTTCTGATGCAATTAGTGCAAAATAACAGGTAACAACCTCAGTGCTAGAAGGGGGCACCACTACTAGTGTTGATAATACTTACATTGAAAATGAAATCCAGAGCCTGGATAGCTCTGCAGACAAAAGCACTGTAATTTAACACCAGCTGTCTGCAATTAAAGTAAGTTCGAATCTCTCCAAGGCTCAAGGTTGACTCAGCCTTCCATCCTTTCTAAGGTAGGTGAAATGAGGACCCAGTTTGTAGGGGCAATAAGCTGACTTTGTATAAAATATACAAAAGTATGAAGGCTATTGCTTAATGCACTGTAAACCGCCCTGAGTCTCCGGAGAAGGGCGGCATATAAATCAAATTTTAAAAAAAAATAATAAAAAAAATGTCTGCAAGAAAACCACCAAGCTCAGAGAGCACCAAGGACCCCACAGATTAATCTTGAGCTGCAAATATTCTCTTCGATCGGTACAGTTGAAGTCCTCGACTGATGACCACAATTGAGCGCAACGTTTCTGTTGCTAAGCAAGACTGTTCGGTGAGTTTTGCCCCATTTGGTGACCTTCCTTGCCACAGTTGTTAAGGGAATCACTGCATTTCTTAAATTAGTAACATGGTTATTAAGTGAATCTGCCTTCTTCCTTGACTTTGCTTGTCAGAAAAAAATGATCACCCGAGTCTGGAACATTGCAACCGTCATAAATATGAGTCAATTGCCAAGTGTTTGAATTTTGATCCCATGACCATGGGGATGCTGCAACGGTCATAAGTATGAAAAACGGTCATAAGTTACTTTTTTTAGTGCTGTTGTCACTTTGAACAGTCACCAAATGAATGGTTGTAAGCCAAGGACCCACCTGTACCATCCTGGGATCCCCATTCGCCTATCGCTCTTATTTTTTTCTACCTTCTTATTCCAACAAAATTAGGCTTGATTCGTACCGCAGCGTTACACTCAGGAAATGATCAACATCCAAGTTTTGCTCAGAAATGGCCCCAACCTCCATCTCAAGGAACCAAACAGAATTTCTTGCTGTCTCAGAAGGTCTGTCTTATCCTGTTATTTATATTCTCTAGATCATTAAAAACACTCTCCCAGAATTTCATCTGTGGGATACACATGAGCAACTTTCTGTTGCTGTGGCTAATGCACTGGAACCATCTTAGCCTCTCTGGGTTCTTTTAATGCTATTCTATGGTCAATCAATTTTTCCTATCAAAGCTATTTTCCAGATTTTCTGTATCCAGTGAGAAAAGTGCTTGGTTTGCAAAAGGACAATGTTGTCATTTACTCTCAACAAGAGTAGCAAGAATGTTACTTTCCGAAGGTCCTGGTCTATAAATCATCCCGTAGCGGTAGTTTCTATAAATTGGAATTTGGCACATGATGGGTGATTGGGCATGAAGCCGGCTGGGTGACCTTGAGCCAGGCACTTTCTCTCAGCCCTAGGAAGGAAACAATGGCCAACCACTTCTGAAAAACCTTGCCAAGAAAATTGCAGGGACTTATCCAGACAATCTTCGAAAATCAGACAGGATTGAACAGAAGGGGAGAAGATGATGCGAGTAGCCTGAACGTTGTACACACACACACACACACACACACACACACACACACACACACACACACACGTGAAACAGGGCACAACTGAAACTCATCTTTCAGCCCATTTCTTCCTTCTTTTCCAAATCTGCTTGATACTGAAAGGATCCTTTTTCAGGAATGCAACATAGTCCAGGAGCATTGAGATTGAGAGATCTAACTTCAAGTCCTCACTTGAATACAAAAATCAAATGGATGATGTTGGTCGTAAGTGTGAAAAATGTTAAGATACTTTTTGGATGTTATCACTTTCAAGGGTCACTAAGTGAACTGTTTGTAACTTGAGGACTACCTGTACTGGGCAGAAGTACTGTTACAGTTGTAAGTCACTTTTTGACTGCTGACATAATCTCCAAACAGGGATCCAACTATTTAAAGCAGGTTTATTTGCAATAAAACATTTTTTAAAAAAATTGTATGAGGACAGTTGAGTAAGCTATAAAAGGAGAAAGTCTAGAAAAACAATAGAAGCAGTTCACACTTGAATGCAACGGAAGTTAACTTGCATACCGTTGGGTAAGGTACGTTCAATAAATCAGTAGTTGCAAAAGTATCTAGAAATCTGACTTGTGGGCTTGAACCTGCACTTTGGAAATTTGTTTCCCACCCAATGCTCAAGACAATTAACAATTTTTTTATGTATAAATAAGTTTGGCAGGCAAGAATCATGACCCCGTAACTAAAAGACCCATAACTGTGTGAGACATCCTTCTCAGACTGAAGCTGGCCTGTATTTATTTTCCTTTGTAGATTCTGTTCATCTGTTTATTTTCCTGTCTTCTCCAACTTGAATTCTGGTACTGTTTTTGATCTCATATTGGTTTCCCAGCAGGTTTAATTATTTTACTAAAAGATGTCATAACGGGTTTTATGGATTTTTGAAAATATTTTGATGTTTGATGGACTATCAACTGAAAAGATGGAATTAAAAAAAAGGAACAAGCTAAACTTAATTTGGGTTCGAGGGTGAGATCTTTAGCCTTCTTTTCTGTTCCAAAACAAATACTCTTTTCCCCCTTCCCAAAAAGATTCCCTTTGTTCTTTGTACAAGGAAATATTCATTCCCATTTCTCTGAGACAAATGAGTTTGAACTCCATTGATCCACTTTTCATTAGACGCAATGTATCTGGCTAGAGTACACTGCAAATTATCACAATTTGTTTTGATCCAAAAATACACATTTATTTTAAATGCAATGTGAAATATACACCGAAACCATGGAAACAGCACACTGAATATAAAGTGGAGGCATCCCTACACATCATCGCTTGGCTATTCTGCAATCCCAAAATATCTTCTAGGAAAATGCTGGCCTGCTAAGGGCAGGCAGACATCAAAAACCACTAGAGTTAATAAAATAAATAAATAAAAAGCACCTTCAAAACCCTTTGACTGAATTCATCCTGAAGTGCCTGATAATGCTGGGCAATGCCTTGAGGGAGGGACCTTAAACCACCCAGGGTTCAACAAAGAAAGCACAGGAGGTGGTCATCGGTGAGAGACGCCCTGATCAAAGGAGTTACTTTCCATCTGAGTGATCTGGAAATCCACAGCTCTGCAAGCAAATGAAACATAAATGCATGCCACTTTCAGGGCCAGAGGGCACCAGAGCAACATAAAACATGAAACCAGAGTTAACAGCAGAAAACAATGGCCAGCAGAATCCGATAGATCTTGAATGGAACCACGGTTGAGAAGCAGGGAGCAATGCAACTGCACCCACAAGAAAGCAATGAGCATTCCCACCCTGGGTTCTAGAGAAAAACCAACAAAGCTTAAGCAAGAGATGCATGTACATTAGACAAATTTACATGGTTTGCAAAATTTGTTCTCCTTTTCCAGAACAAGCAAGATGACAAACTTTACTGAACATTTTAAAAATAAGCTGGCAGTTAAAACTCTGAATTTTTAAATACTGTACTCTGGCACTTAGCGCATGCTTTCCATTTTATATAGGAGGCCTAGGAATTTGAATCTTAAACAGCACTACCAAAAAAAGAAAACCCCTACAGTCAGATGATCGAGCTGAATTCACTCAGTCCTGTAAGATGCTTCTTGCAGCTTTTTCAGAATTAAATACACATCTTCCTGTCAATACCCAGAAAAGTACTAGAGGGGAATGGATAACGATCACTGTGTGTTACAATATTAGAAGGTCTGATGAAACTAAAGAGAGGCAGATTCCATTTAATGACTAAACAGTTGCTAGAAGCACCTCTGAAGAAGTCACCATCCCAAATCCTCCAAGCATTTGGGGAAGGATGGCTACTTACCGAAGCTCGTTGCGCAACGATTCCCTCTGACCTCTCAACACTTGTAATAGAGGGTCGTCTTCAAATTCCAAGCCATCTGAGTCTACACAAAAGAAAAATAGCATCTCTGTTATTTTAACCATCTCTTTTATTTTAAGCCACTTCTGTTAAATTCCACCACTAACTGTCCCCATTAAAGCCAAGCCATATCTCTGTTCCTAGGACGCCATTGTATCCTTTAAGCCCAATTTCTTAGGATCTCTTTTTTTCACTCCCTCACAAATACAGAACTCTTCAACTGCTGCAGCCTTCGTCTTGACTTCCTTCTCCCCCCCCCAACTTCCCCCTTCCACTGTCCAGATCTCACAAACCTTTCTGTCTCTTAATTGAACTTGACCGGTGCCTTTGGCTCTGTTCCCATCTGCGCTGGCTAGCAAGGGAATGACACATGCTGAAAGGGTTCCTATTAAAATAACCATGGAGCAGCATCCAGCCACTACGGTTGGAGCTTTCAACAGCTTCCTGCTTGGATCAGGGCTATGCCAACTAGGAATGCAGTCAGATTGCAGAGCAAGCCAGTAAAATAAAACTTACATGCTACAGCTATGCAACATGACACGGTTTGTTTGTATCATGCCTCTTTCATGTGTTCGTCATCTCATTTCCAACTAGATCCTTATTTCTTCCCAAGTATGATTAACTTAAGTTGTAGAGTTCAAATTAAATTCACCCCTTGCCCAAGAGAAGCATTGCAGAGCGATCGCACTCTACCCTCGTGCCCCGGGACAGCCAACAAGAGAATCAGAACCTTGACCCACATCCCAGCTTGATGGAAAAACTCCCCAAGTGGGAAGAATAAATTTGCACTTAGAAATGCACAGCAAAATGCAGTGTAATCCCCCTTCTCAAAATGGCTGCTGTGATGAAGATCCCCATGATATTCAAGCCACCTGTCCTGTCCCCGTGGATTCTACTATACCTTCAGCCTGCTCCAGCAGTTGAGCAGCCATGTTCAGGAGTTGGGGATGGGTGGGAGTGACAGCGTTCTTTGGAATAGCCTTCTCTGGACCCAAAGTTCTTGAGCTTCTCTTTGGTTTGTCCCGAGGAAGAGCTGGAGAATCAGGTGGGGAGAAAAGCCTTTCAGCAACTACCTGGGCAAGACAGAAAAAAGGAAGCCCGTTCAAACTGCCTTCTGTTCTCAGGACCTGAGTAGGAAAGTAGACACGAAAGAGGCTAAAGCTGACCTGCTTAATGCTCTTACGAATCCTGTTGCCTTCCTTTCAAAGGTAAACAATAGTGTTTCTGTGGGATCAGGCCAAGAGACCAGCTTGACGAGTCCAGTGTATTTGGGTTGCACACTGGCCAATCTAATGAACTTAAGGCCCCAAGATTGGAGAAGAGAGGCAATAACTTCTTTCCTTGGAACATAATCTTAAATCATTGTTCTCAAAAACCCAATGACATGGGATCTTTACAATTCAGTATTATTCAGTTGGCCATCCTGATGATCCCAGGAAGACACGGCTACTTTAAAAACGTATATGCAGCACTTCATGAAGGCCCGTACATTTTGAATCTGAAGCACTGCAGTTCTATTTATGAGGTGGTGCAGTGGTTAGAATGCAATATTGCAGGCAAACTCTGCCCACAGCCAGGAGTTTGATCCTAACTGGCTCAAGGTTGACTCAGCCTTCCATCCTTCCGGTAAAATGAGGACCCACATTGTAAACTGTGAAGCACTATGGAGCGGTATGTAAATCTAAACACTATTGCTAATGCCACAGAACTGTTCTGTGATAACAATCAGGCGGATGGATTAGGGATTTTACCTCTGATAGTACATGTTGAACTGAATGCTTTGTAGGGCTGCGTGTTGACTGTCTGGGGTCTGGAATTGGTTTTGCTTGACTCTGCTTGTCTCTGCAAAGCCCTGATCTTCTGCTGAGTTCCAGGTGCATTCCCTGGTCAGATGGAGCTGTCCGTTGAACATGACGTGAAGTTGTTTGGCCCAAAGACTCATTGGCTTTTGCAGGTCTTGAGGGAGATGTTTCCAGGTAATCAGGAATATGGTCTTTTTGTGGGGTTGGATCCTTCACAATTGGCTCATCTCTGCCTTCAGAACCTCCAGTTACCACTATCCCATTACTGGGGGAAATGATTTCAATACGCTGCCCAGAAGTGACTCCATTCCTCAGCATGCCTGCACAGGAGCAAGGATGGCACTGACTCTGGGTATATTTAATATCTAGGTGGGACTCGGAAGTTGACAACACTTTTTGGTCTGTGTCCCTCCAAGGGGTTGGCTCAGTTGACTTCAGAACTTCTCTTTCCATCTGCAAGGTGGAATAAAAAAATATTTAAGAGCATTTCTGGCCTTCAGTTCCTAGCACGCAATGAAGAAGTGCCTATTGCGAGAATAAACCAAGAATTCCTTCGAATTCCTTCATCAGCACAGCTGTTGTCTCCTTTGTTAACATTGATATTGAATTTTACTACACAAGAAAGTTAAATACTACTATGATGTAATTGCCGTAAGCCATTTTAACTAATATATGTCTTCACTGACTCATACAGAAGTCATTTTACCAATATATGCATTATTTGAAATATTCATTATAAACATCTGATTAATTTTGAACCAAAATCAGATATCTTATACGCCTC